>NC_040033.1:20310547-20610547 GCF_000972845.2 Larimichthys crocea | reverse complement strand
CAGCCGGGAGGCAGAAGTACCGTCAATATATCGGTGATCAGAGCCACCACACTGAGCTTCAGAACAGCTCTTTAGAAACCTGTGGGTGACGTCATGGTTACAATGCCCATTTTTTCTTCTGTCAGTAGCAGTTGATACTGTTGATCACCATGTCAATGTCATGAGCCCAACTCAGTTTTACCTAGTGAACTCTTACACTAAAAATAAACACAAACATAGATATATGTTCTTTTTTTTTAAAGATAGGAGAAGGGACATCTTTCATGAAATTTTTGAGTGTAGGATTTAAAGATTTAAAGTCAGTTTACACATATATATGTTAGCTTAGTAGAGCTGCTGTGGCTCGGAGACAGAGCGGGTCATCCACTAATCAGATGATCAGCCGGACCATATTTACATCAGCTCCTCAGTTTGTTTGCTGAAGGTCTTTAGTACCTCTATATCAAACTCAACTCAACTCAACTCAACTCAAACTTTATTTCTAAAGCACATTTAAAAACAACTGAGGTTGACCAAGGAGAAAAAGTGTGTTTTTAGGGAGGATTTAAGAAACCTCAAATGATCCGGCAGATCGGATGTGCCAGGGCAGGTTATTCCAGAGCCGAGGGACCTTAGTCAACTTTGGTTTTTAGTTTTGTTTTAGGGGCGACCAGTAGCAGCTGACTAGAGGATCTCAGTGTTCTGGTGGGGGTGTGGATATGAAGAAGCTCGGTCAAATACTGGGGGGCTAAGCCATTATGAGCTTTAAAAACAAACAGTAAAATTTCAAATCTATTCTAAAATCAACCGGGAGCCAGCAACGCCAGTGTGACCACATATAGGGGATATGTGGTCACGCTTGAGTTTGCTGGTAAGGAGACGGGCAGCAGCGTTCTGTACCAGCTGCAAGCAGTGTAGGAGTGAGTGGTCCAGGCCAAAATAAAGTGAGGTCCAATAATCCATCCATTTATCCATTTTAAAAAGGAAAGCAGCTATTGTACATTTTAAAGATGCATATGAGAGGCTAAGAACTGGATCGAATACTTTATTAAACAACAGCCTCCTAATATCGACAACAACCACTTCAACAACAATAATAATAATAATAATAATAATAATAATCATCTCACTGGTTTGATTCATGACTTCTCCTGTCCCGGCAAAGTTTCCTCTCCACCTGTGTGTCTGTTAGTTTGCATGCCACAAAGCTGTGTCTGTGTAAAGCAGCCTCAAAGTAATTTCAGAAACATTCACAACAATAATAAACCTAAGATAGAAACACATTGTTAATTAAATATAGACATTAAAACGTAGGCAGTACTGTGTGAGCCAGGCCAGGGGCAGTTCTTGTTTGGTGAAAGTCTTTATGGCTGTGGCTCAGGAGGTAGAGCGGGTCGTCCACCACCAGTTCGATCCCCGGCTCCTCCAGTCTGCATGTTGAAGTGTCCTTGGGCCAGATACTAAACCTCAAATTGCTCCTGAAGGCTGTGCCATCAGTGTGTGAATGTCTATGAATGGGTGAATGAGATATGTAGTGTAAAAGAGCTTTGAGTGGTCAGAAGACTAGAAAGGTGTTACATAAGTTCATGAGGTTCATGAGTACATAAGGTGGTATCTGTGTCATCCTCAAGCTCGGGTCCTCTACCAGAGGCCTGGGAGTTTGAGGGTTCTGCGCAGTATCTTCGATGTTCCTAGGACTGCACTCTTCTGGACTGAGGCTTCAGATGTTGTTCCTGGGATTAGCTGGAGCCACTTTCCCAGTTTGGGGGTTACTGTCCCAAGTGCCCCCACTACCACGGGGACCACGCAACCCTTGACCTTCCACATCCGTTCGACATCCGTTCCAGCTGCTCTTTTCAACCCTTGATACAAGTTTCTCATGTTCCTTCTTCCTGATGTTGGCGTTAGCTGGGATCGCCACATCTATCACCACTACCCTCTTCTGCTCTTTGTCCACCACCACTATGTCTGGTTGGTTAGCCAGGACCTGTTTGTCAGTGTGGAAGCTGAAGTCCCACAGCACCTTGGCCCTGTTGTTCTCAGCCACCTTCTGTGGTATGGCCCATCGGGATTTAGGTACTTCTATTCCATACTGGTTGCAGATGTTCCTGTATACTATCCCAGCCACTTGGTTATGCCTCTCCATGTACGCTGATCCAGCTAGCATCTTACACCTGTTAGATCCCGAGTTACCCCTGTACAGGTGGTTTCGGCCCAGCTCTCCGTCTCAAGGGTCCGATCCTCAAGCCCGTGGATCTTACCCTATCAGGACAGTTTAGAGGACTGTTTAAGCCGGTGGCAAGGAGATTTGTCTAGCTTCTAACTGCCTTCATCGGCACGTCTACCCTGCTTACTCTAGTATAGCACCTGACCGAATAGCCCCTGTGGGCCAAATACTACACTAGCCGCGTGCGTTCACGGCAGCTCTCCTCTCATTGATCTGTGCACTTGGTGTGGTTGCTAGGATATTTTTTAGTGGCTCGGACAGTGAGCCCCAAGGGTCTGTTAATTTCTGTGGGCTAGAGTAACCTGTTAGAACCTTATTAGATGTTGAACACACTATACCTCATGATTACACCCTGTAGGAGATGTCATAAATGTGAGGTCCACAACTTAATCTTTAACTGCAGTGGATATATTTATTGCAAAGTTTAGCAAGGGCAAGCATTCAGTTTAAATTCATTCAGATTTGATTAACCCTATCCTCTAAAATCAATATCCTTATATTAATAAATTTGATAACCTGATACAAAGGCTGTTGCTGAGTTACTGAGGTTGGTCCAATTTGGAGAGAGGGAGGGAAAGGGTGAAGTGGTGATCAGTCGTTCCAATCCTTTCACGACTGCTGCACTGCTGGATTTCATCAAGAGTCCCTGGCTTTGTCCAAAGCCCAGAAAGTCCCCGATATCCACAGTCTCTCTTTGGCAGGATGAACACGAAAAGAATTCTGGTTGGTCCAGTCGAGACCCACAGCCGGTTTGGGGGTGGCTATCCTCCTTCGCTCGGCTCCCTCTTGCCAGCTGTGGCTCCCCAGATCCTTCTCTTTGCGATGTTAGGCTGTTTGTCTGTTCCTTCTCGGTGGTTTAGAGTTTAAGTCCATAGATTCAATGCTCCCGTTTTGGTCTGTCGTCCAGCATGTCTCGAACTTGGGTACCGGCTGACGAGGATAACCCCGATCTCCGTTGTGCAGTGGCTCTTATACTCCCTGCTCGTTGGATTTTCCCCTATCAGGCTACAATGAGTCACTTGCCGGAGTCCAACCATATTAGGTGGTAGTTCATCCTTCTGGTTCATCCCTCCAGATGTTTCCTGTTTGCTTCACTTGTCTTCTCCCTCTGGTCCAGTTGCTCAATATTTCCTGGCCCAACCTCTCAGCATGATTTTGTTTTGGTTACTCACTCAGCTACTAGCTGTTGCAATGATTTCACAATTTCTAGTAGTCAAAACCAAAACACAGTTATAATCACTCTTCTCCCTTACGGTTACACTCATTTTAACATTTCATTCTCACATTATTAAACACAGAATCATCATTGATCACATTTTAGTCTAGCTCATTTTTCTCTTTATGTATTACTCACACTCAGACAGAAAGTCCCCAATTGTCCAGCTCAGAAGTGGATAATCCCAAAATGTCTGAAGGTTTATGCCATTACTGGTCATACCAGAAAGCCCCCATGACTATTACATTAACTCCTTCGTTGTGTCAGCGGATCAGGGATCTCAACTCACTTGACACACCCTGCTACTATGTGCTGGACTGTCTCAGGGGCTTCTTTACACAGTCTGCATCTTGGGTCTGGTCTACTCTGGTAGATCCTGACCTCTATGGCTCTTGTGCTTATGGCCTGTTCTTGTGCTGCCATGATTAGTGCCTCTGTGCTGTCTGTCAGTCCTGCATTATCCAGCCACTGGTAGGATTTCTTGATATCAGCCACTTCCTCTATCTGACGGTGGTACATGCCATGTAGGGGTTTGTCCCTCCAGGTTGTATGTTCCTTCTCCTCTGCACCCTCATCAGGGTTCTGTTGCCTGAGACACTAACTTAGCAGTTCATCCTTCGGGGCCATCTTTCTGATGTAGTCTTGTATTTTCGATGTTTCATCCTGGACTGTGGCCTTGACGCTCACTAGTCCTCGGCCTCCCTCTTTCCGCTTAGTGTATAGTCTCAGGGTGCTGGACTTGGGGTGGAACCCTCCATGCATGGTGAGGAGCTTTCTAGTCTTGATATCTGTGGCTTCTATCTCCTCCTTTGGCCAGTTTATGATGCCAGCGGGGTATCTGATGACTGGTAGTGCGTACATGTTGATGGCTTGGACCTTGTTCTTACCATTCAACTGACTTTTCAGGACCTGCCTTACTCTCTGGAGGTATTTGGCTGTGGTTGACTTCCTTGTGGCCTCTTCATGGTTTCCATTAGCCTGTGGGATGCCAAGGTACTTGTAGCTGTCTTGGATATCACCTATGTTGCCCTCTGGTAGGTCAATCCCCTCAGTCCGGATCATCTTGCCTCTCTTTGAGACCATCCGGCCACACTTGTCCAATCCGAATGACATCCCTATGTCATCGCTGTAGATCCTGGTGGTGTGGATCAGTGAGTCTATTTCTCGCTCGTTCCTGGCATACAGCTTGATGTCATCCATGTAGAGCAGGTGGCTGATTGTTGCCCCACTACGGAATCGGTACCCGTACCTGCTCTTCGTGATGATCTGACTGAGGGGGTTCAGGCCTATGCAGAACAGCAGTGGTGATAGCGCATCTCCTTGGTATATGCCGCACTTGATGTTGACTTGGGCAATGGGCTTTGAATTGGCCTCTAGGGTTGTCTTCCACATTTCCAATGAGTTCTGGATGAATTTAGGTTCCCGTTGACCTTATACAGTTCCAGACATTCCAGTATCCATGTGTGCGGCATTGAGTCGTAGGCTTTCTTGTAGTCAATCCAGGCAGTGCACAGGTTGGTCTGTCTCTTCTCACAGTCTCGGGCGACTGTTCTATCAACCAGTAGCTGGTGCTTGGCTCCCCTGGTGTTACTGCCAATTCCTTTCTGTCCTCGCTCATGTATTGAGCCACATGCTTACTCATTTTTGCCGCAATGATGCCTGACAGGGCCTTCCATGTTGTGCAGAGACAGGTGATTGGCTGGTAGTTGGATGGGATGGGTCCCTTCTCCAGGTCCTTCATGATTCGGACTGTCCTGCCTTGGGTTAGCCACTCTGGGTGAGTCCCATCCCCGAGCAGCTGGTTCATCTGTGCTGCTAGGCGCTCATGGAGTCCAGTTAGCTTCTTCAGCCAGTACGTATGAATCATGTCGGGGCCTGGTGCTGTCCAGCTCTTCATCTTTGACACTCTTTCTTGGATGTCTGCCATTGAGATGGTTACTGGTTCTTGTTCTGGGAGGTTGCTGTGGTCAGCTCTTAGGTCCACTAGCCATTGGGCATTGGTGTTGTGTGATGCCTCTCTTTCCCATAAGTCTTTCCAGTATTTTTCCACCTCAGCTCTTGGCGGGTCTGACCGGTTGTTGTTTCCCTGCCACTGAGAGTACACCTTGGCTGGTTCAGTGGAGAACAACTTGTTTATTCTCCTGACCTCTCCCTCCTTGGTGTATCTCTTCAATCAGGTGGCCAGAGCTGTTAGTCTCTGTTTGGCAGTTTCGAGTGCCTCTGGTATGGAGAGTGAGTTGTAGTTCCTGGGTGCCCCTTTATTCACCATGTTTCCTTTCTGGAGTTCAGCTAGCTGGCTAACGTCTCTCCGTGCTGCCTTTATCTTGGCCTCTAATTGTCTCTTCCATGGTGGCTACTGTTTGTTATGTCCCAAGTCCACCTTGTGTCCAAGCATCTCCATGACCACTGTTGCTGTACTGTGTATCAGCTTGTTGGTCTCAGTGATGGTTCTTGTGGAGATTGTCTTCAGAGCAGCATTCACATCCACTAGTAGATCTTCTGAAGGCACTTGGCAACTCAGCTTCGGTATTCGTCGGGGGCTCCAGGTTTCCAGTTGGGTCACGATCTTCCTTCTCAGGTCAGCAGCTCTTGTGTTAAGGCTGTTGGTAACTGTTGGGGCTTGGTACCCAATCTCTGGTTGTGGGGATGATGATGACATCTCCCCGCTGACCTGTCGTCCTGGCTCCCCTTTGCCGTAGCATCATTGTTGTATTTCATTAATCTCTAGTTGTGATAGTAGATTTCGATTACGGATGTTGGAACCCTGGGCTAATAGCTGTTTCTTTTTTAGCCTTGATTGTGGGTTTCGAAGTATCCAATGGTCCCACATCCGCTGCATGTATCCCCTCTCTCTGGGATTGCTTGTATAGTAGCATTCCAGCAACTCCGTATTTTCTGCCCTCGTCCATCGGTGTTTTGTTCCAGTAGCCCATTTCTCATCAGTTTGCCCTGGTCCCCTAGCAACTGATGCAGACCTTGTTGACCCGGGCGACGTCTGAGCCGGTATGACTCTATCAGTTATTTGTTCACTCATCCTGAGGTAGGCTGATATATCATGAGGGGTCTTGCCTAAGGCCCTTACTGGATGATGTTTTTTTGTCGTTTTTGTCGAATTTGATTTAGTGTTTGCGAGAGACTTGAGACTTGACTTGGAGTTAAAAAATGACTTGTGAACACCTCTGCTTTTAGCACATTTTACTATACAGGGTACTGTTCGGTCTTAAACACGATAAGACCTCAGTGTTTCTTCCACAACTGCATTTCACAAAAATATCCGCTTAACATCCATCCAAACTTCTCATAACATAAAATGTACACGTTAAAGATCCACCTGATTCATCTTGACATACAGTCATGTATTTGTACGCAGTAATTAAAACAATGTTTTTCCTTGTTGAAAAGTGTAAGAAAAAAATTAAATCAAATCAAATCAATTTTTTTTGTATAGCCCAAAGTCACAAAGTACATTTTCCTCTGCGGGCTTTACAATCTGTACAGGGAGTGACACCCTCTGTCCTTAGACCCTCGGTTCCAGTGAGGAAAAACTTAAAGAGAATTTAATATTACAGTAGCTGCAATATGATGGTATTATATCTCTTTATGTGTATCAGTATGTCTCTGTCTTGACAAGATCCACAGTGAGTCACTATGTCAAATGGAGGGGGTCTTCTTTCCTTTCTCCTCTTTCCTTCCTTGTAATTACACCTACAGTCTGTGAGACCCTAGGCCTTGTGTGTGTGTGTGTGTGTGTGTGTGTGTGTGTGTGTGTGTGTTCTGACAGTAAATACTTGTGACTAGCCCATTCAGTTGGATTCTGTGGTGTACAAACCTGTGTACTGTTTCAGATCCCTGGGTGATATACACACACACACACACACACACACACACACACACACACACACACACACACACACACACAGACCAGTAACAAACTAAAGGCCTATATGTGCTCCTGTTTGTGATGTGCTGTGTGATGTGTGGGCATCCATTTTGTGAATCAAAGCCTTGTGTCATGAGTGGGCAGGGGGAGGGCTGTTTTCCAGTTTTGGGGGGTGGAGTGGAAGACGAGCACTGAGTTGCTGCTGCTGATGAATCCCAACCCGCTCAGTGATCTGTCATCACCACGCACTTCACTGGCCCTCATAGTCTGTGATAGACTTTCCTCAGAGCTGTCAACAGATTTTACAGATACAACAAGCAAGTCACTTTTCATGTTAGCATCATCATATCCATACTATGATACCAAAAAATGCTTCACACCTTAGCTGTCATGATAGTTCTACTAAATCTTTGCTCGGTAGGTGAAATAGGTGAGAAAATATGTCCAGGAAGTAACTGAAACTAAAAGGAAGGCGATTAACCGTAGCAGTCGCAACAGATTAGCTGCACTCTGTACTCTGCAGTCATATTTTATGGAAAATCTTTATTTTATACAGCATTCAGAATCAGAATCAGAATCAGAAATACTTTAATAATCCCAGGGGGAAATCATTTTTTGTTACAATACTCCAGTATACAAACAAAAATGGTGTTTTCATGTCAGTTAGTTATATGGCAAAGCAGTGTTTCTTCTGATGGAAATAAACAACTTGGATTTCTATGGTAGCCTAAAATATGTAATAAAACGCCAACCTTAACTGTAAAATTAGTAGTACTAATATCCCATTGGTGTAACGGCAGAAAACGTTCTACCACTTTCAAACTGGATCAGATTTTATACAGAATATATTTGCTTATATATTTTTTTGTTTTCCCTCTGATGTACTCTGGGCTCAGGAGCCGGACCAGACGAGGTTCAAGCGCAGCTTTTACTGAGGTCATTTACAGACTTTATTTATGGAAAGAGTAACACATTTCTAACTAATTTAAGCAGTTAGCAGCTAGCCAAACCACGTCAGTATGCTACTGTATTCCCTGTTGGACTGGCCACTGCTGGGTTTGGACTTTGTGTTTAGTCCTGAGTCTGGCTGTCTCACTGAAAGGTAGACACTGATGCTAGCTCATAGTGCTGCCTGTAACTGGCTCTTGTAAATGTCAATCAATGTCCATGACAAATCCCTCCCTATCAGCATTTTTACAGGGAACAGATAGAAAATGAGGAAGTGAACAGAACTCTGCTTCCTGCATCACAGAAACATTCAATTAGTACATAGAGATGTATGTTGACTATAAACAAGATTATAGAAAATACAGGTTAAAACCTATTGTGATAACAATGAAGCATTATTGACATATTGACATTTTTCTCTCATTGAACACATGACTGCATATTAATTAATATTTATACTATCGTCAATAAGTTAAATAAAATAAATGGCATGTGATCTTCCATGTGGACTTGTGTACCCTTCTTGTATTTAAGTTATTGGCCTGTTATATATTTATGTATTAATGACTGTAAATAATTTAGATTTTAGTTGTTGACTCTTTACACCCTGTTAAAACATAATAGTGATTTACATGGTTTGTCCTACTTGCTCTATGTTTGTTGATGCACTTCAGTTTTACCTGATCACTTATGATGTTTGTTATTTTCTGAAAAAGGACACTTCATAAAGTTTGAAGTCAGTGTTGAGAGCGACTTTTACGTTGGTAAAACCTCTCTGACATTGGTGTTTATTCTGCTCCTACACTTTGTACTTTTAGTTCTTTCTTCTAGTTCTTAGAGACTTTCCCAGTCAGCCAACAGTACCTTCTGCTGCAGAGCACCCAGACTAAAATCTATAAACAGCTTAGTGACATTTAATTAAACAGACTTCTGTTAATACATTTTAATAATGAATTACAATCTTTCAAAGTTACAGATGACTAATATTTTATGTCAGCTTACATAGTGAGGAACACGTGACTTTTGAATTCGTCATTTGCACCTACAGGAATAGCTGCTGAACCAAAAGGCATATCTACATATGTCTGCTCTGCTTTGATAGGTGAAGCAGTCTATTATAAGTAAAAATCTTTTTATTATCACGATTCCAGAGGAAACAGAGCTAGGATTAAGGAAAAAAAAAAAAAAGCTTTTATTTATTAAGTTTAAAATCAAACCTTTGAAGGCAATTACATCATAATAACCTTTATGTCACTGATAATGATGCAAGTGAAAATAAACTCTTTGTCTATAATTGTAACTGTGAATTTGATGAAAACATATTTAAATACAACATTTATTACAGACCAGATCTTGATCTATTGGGCACTTGAAAAGTTGCCAACAAACTCACTCAAAGATTTCAGCTCCTCCAGAAGTCTGCGGCACAGATCATTACACATACCAAGTCTACTGAACATGTCCCTCCTCTGCTGAACCAATTACAGTGTCCCTCTATCACAACGGATCTACTTGACTTCACTTCATAACTCCCACTTATCTTACTACCTACTTCAAACGTACTCCATCTCGTTCCCTATGGTCTTCACCAGCAGCTCGTCTGGCACCACCAACCATCAACCTTAGCACATTGGCTTCTCCTGCTGGAACCCCCTTTCCCCTCACATTTGTATAGTGGATGCATCCCAGATATTAAAACTGCTCCTGTTTTATTAGCTTGATTTTTATTTTTTTTTACTTTTTGCTTTTCAGTTGTTTATTGCATGATTTATTTGATTGTAATTATGCTTTATTACTATGTTGTTGTTTGTTATTTTTGATTGTACTCTATGATGTAATGTAACCTTGAATACCATGAAAGGTGTCTCTAAATAAAATGTATTCCAAATCCTACAAATTAAACAACACAGTTCGGCAGTACGAAATGTTCAGTTTCTGCATTAGTAGTGTTTGTCAATGACCAACTTCAATAAATGACTGTCCTCAGCTTACTATATGTTCAATCTGCTGCCAGAAGCAGTTCCATTCAGTTTGGCATATAAGGTTCCTAGCTCAGCAGATTATTATTTAGGAGTGAGATTTCAGATTATGATCATTTCTGTGGTTTTCATCATCTTTTAAGAAGGCTAATTTTTTTTATACTCCAGCACATTTCATACCTGAAGGCAACCTGAAGTGCTTCAGAGTCCATGAGCAAAATCTCAAAAAAATAAATATATAAAATAAAATTAGCTTTTAGAAAATATGTATGAGCTAGTATCATCTGTGATTCTCAGAGAAATGACTATACTGACTCACCATTGTCACTGAGTAAATCAGCAGCATTGAGCAGTGGATCTCCTCACTGGTGACTGAGAGGACACTGTTAGAAGCGTAGCTATGTCACACAGTATGCTACCTCCTTATTAAAAGACCACACAAATATTTATCATCTCATAACTGTTGAACTACCCTAAATGCAGTGTGTATAGACACTGTGAAGTGAAGTGAATGTAACAGCATAAACCAGCAGACCGAACATCACGCCATGATGCATTCACTTACGTATTGGAGGACGATGATGCCACTGCTTGCTGTAGCAAACAGAGTAATGGAACTGCATAGTAAGTGACTATGAATCATGATCTGAACTGAATGAAGTGATTTGAATCAGCATGATGATTCAGATTTTTCTCCTCTACAATGTTAATGTTCAGTGCCACAAAACAGCTTGTACCATATGAAAGGCAGCTATGTCTGCTAAACATGGGTCATCATTAAAGCTTTGCTCGCCCTTCATCTCCATGATGTATGGCTGTAAGTGAGGAGCTTAGCGTGTCATGGCCGCTCATGGCAAAAGGCCACTCTGACTCAGAGATGTCACGATACCAAAATGAGTAACCACGATACTATACCAGACAAAGTATCACGTTTCTGGGTATTATTGAGATACTGCAGCCTTTTTTAATTATTATTATTTTTATGAACTGCAATGTATTTGTACAAGTTATATATTTATATAGTTATGATAAACATAAATCTGGTGAAGTAAGAATTAGACTGAAACAAGTTTGAAACAATGATTCAAACGTTTTTTTAACAAAATTAGTGTTGTCACTAACGACGACGCCATGGCAGGCCCGGTGCTTCTGCCATGGTGAGTGTGTTGTCTCGTGTTTGTGACTGTAAGCCGTGCGCACGTCTGGGCGAGACAGAACTTTAGCTTGTTGTTTATCATATCTATCATATCCCCGGACGTCACCAGTAACAGGCAAACAGCCAATCATTCAGTAGCTGTGTAGTTCGGTTGCAGTAGTTGCCATGTGGGTTTGTTTACAAAGGAATAGCATGCAGTGAGAAGCCGGGAGGAGAGCAGAGGCGGCCGCTATGTAGCGGAAACTGGCACCGGTAGTATAGTTATCCACGGTAGGACCGTCATGTAGAATTTCTAGTAAAGTAGGAACCGTCACCATTTGGCACCGCGTGGTACCGTGGGTATCGTGGGTACCGTGGAACTCTACTCTGACTGAACCAAAGCGACTTTTCATCTTTACTTCATCCTTCATTTCTGTGTCTTCTCCGTCCCTTTCCTCATCTCACCTGCAGGTTAAAGACAAACAGATGGGAGGGTAGTGTGAGCTTCTTTTGACTACAGAATTAATTAAGTCTTATGGCAGCTGATGCATCAGATTCACACTGGCCTGCAATTACAGAGAAACACTTCAGTTTCAAGAGCTGGGGATATAGCAGCCGAACTGCAGTCTTGCCAACTGCCACATCCTTGTGACTGGGCTTTACACTCTCATTAAAAGTTGCTCTGTGACATTTTGCGTTAGTTACCACAGGTATGCTTTTTCTGCTCTGGTCTGTGTGATTGTGTGCTCTTGCACTACTATATTTGTGAGGACCACATGCTGTATCACAAAAAGGTAAGAATGATCCTCCAAAGGTTAGCCAAATGAGACATTAGAATAAGAGTAGGGATTGAGTTGGAAGATGTGCGAGATATTGTCTCTTCATCCTAATGCAATGGAGATAAATGGGATTTAGTTGTAGTGCTCACAACACAACAAGGAAATTAGTTTTTAGATAGATGTAAAATATTAATACTTGTGTCAAGGTAGTAAACTTATTTTTTTGTGTGTGTAGGTGCTATGCCCATTAAGCAACTGTATTTCCACTGTAAGAATGTGCATGTGTTCTTAAGTGTAATGTATCCTTAGCAGTTTGCAGCTCTACTGTATGTAAATACAGACCGTGTGAAAAAGCAGCCCTCAGATTGCTGCTTGTAAAGCAGAGTCAAGTTCAATGCCTTTTTTGTTTCTGCTAAGTGTGATGTTGTGCAGGTGTGAGGAGTTGGAGTGAAGCAGTACCCAAGGGTGCACCAAGTTTGGAACGTGAGACATTTGTGAAGATGAAGACAGCTGCTACTGGTGGACCTTCCCGCTAACACTTACTGTAGCTGTCACTCCTAAACTACATGCTGCATGCTGCATTTGTTTCTCGTGGGAATATATGCTAAAATGATGTGGTGGTTAAATAATAGCAGCAAACTGTAATGATTCCCAAAAAAAAAACAATGAGCTGACAGTGACAGTGTTTATATCAACACATTTCTGTAGCTGCTCCTGATGCTCCTTTGTCACATTAAAAACCCACTGACTGAGTTACAGAGCGAATGTTTTGTAACTGCACTGTTAAAACCAGCGTGGGTTCAACTGCGATAGACTTTTCTTTATTGTAGAGTGAATGAACATTACAAAAAAAAAAGGAGAACAGAAAGAGGATCACTGAACACAGTTTACATTGGGTGGAAACTGAGGTCAAATGTTTATACAAGCAGCTGATTGCACTGTCACCACTTTATAGGTGACTCAGCAACCTTATGACAGATAATTGTAACCCTTTACAATCTCGTCTGTTCCTTTTGACTGATATGACAGTGAAAGGGTTAATGAATAATTAAAATCAATAATCAATATTGTTTGGAAAAACCCAGATTATTTTGAATGTCATCTTTAAATTTCTTGCCTTCTACCATATCTGGTTGTGGATATACAGTGGTCCCTCGTTTATCGGGGGGGATACTTTCTAAAAATAACCCGCAATATACAAAATCCGCAAAGTAGTCAGTTTTATTTTTTACATTTATTATACATGTTTTAGGGCGTAAAACCCCTAACCACACACTTTTATACACTTTTCTCAGACAGGCATTAACATTTTCTTACATTTCTTTCTTATTTAAACACTCTCAAAGTTTTCTCTCAAGACTTTCGCAGATTTAACAAAAATAAGTACAATACTGTATTAGTAAATGAAACCAAAGATCAAAACCTGTTTTCAAGCCCAAGCATTTTTAATAAATTTAATTTGAATGATCAATCTAAGAGGTTTGACACATAAATCAAATCAAATCAAGTTTATTTGTATAGCCCTTCACAATAGCCAGATGGTACCCAAAGTGCTTTACAACAAAGCAGTAGAAACAACAGGTACATAGACAGATAAATACAGTCAAATTAAAATACAATTAAATACAGTTAAAAAATAAAAGTGCTGTAGTGTAGTGAAAAAAACAAACAAAAAACCATGTGTACCTAGTCAGAATAAAACACTAATCTAGAAAAGTGTGTCTTAAGTTTTGATTTAAAAAGGCTGAGATCACTAGTGGTGTGGATGTCAGGGGGCAGTTTGTTCCATAGTCTGGGAGCAGCGACGGCAAAGGAACGATCGCCCCACTGTTTAAGCCTCTACCTTGGGGCCTCCAGCAGAAGCTGACCCGAAAAGCGCAGGGTTCTGCCACAATTGCAAAAGTTAAAATCTCTGTCAGGTAAACAATAGAAGTTGAATAGAAGAAGATGACAGCACAGGGGTAATATGTTCACGTCTGGACGTGCCCACTAAAAGTTGGGCAGCAGCGTTCTGCACAAGTTGGAGACGAGCAATAGAAGATTGACTGAGTCCAACGTAAAAGGGCATTGCAGTAATCAAGTCTGGAGCTAATAAAAGCATGGATTGCCCTCTCAAGATCCTGCCAACTGAGGAAAGACTTTGCTTTTGGCAGTAGATGAAGCTGAAAAAAGCTTGTGCTGACGACAGAGCTAATCTGTTTGTTAAATTTTAGCCTATTATCAAATGTTACACCAAGGTTTTTGACTTGTATTTTAAACAGAGGGGCCAGAGTGCCAGAGTTTGTGGTGAAAACATTTGAGATAGATGGTAAACCAAACACAATGTATTCGGTTTTGCTGTCGTTTAGATGCAAGAAGTTCTGTGCCAGCCACTTTATATCGGTGATGCAATCCAACAGCTGGGCAAGTGCAGTGTTATTGTTTGCTCTCATGGGCAAATATATCTGCAGGTCATCAGCATAAAAGTGAAAAGAGAGATTGTGTTTTTTTATAATTGATCCCAGAGGTAACATGTATAATGAAAAGAGGATAGGGCCAAGAATAGATCCCTGTGGCACCCCACAGGGCAAGGAGGTACTTGAGGAGCAGTGGTCACCAATCGTGACAGAAAAACTCCTGTTTACCAGGTATGACCTAAACCACTGAAGAGCGGTGCCACGGATGCCAACCTGCTGCTCTAGGTGAGATAGAAGGACTACATGGTCAACTGTGTCGAAGGCTGCTGTGAGGTCCAGCAGCGCCAGCACAGCAGGATTCCCAGCATCCACAGACAGGGCAAATATCATTGTGCACCTTTAGCAGTGCTGACTCGGTGCTGTGTCGGGATCTAAAACCAGACTGAAATTTGTCAATGATAGAACTGATCTCCAAAAATGTCTGTAATTGAGTAAGAACAACTTTTTCTAGAACCTTAGAAAGAAAAGGCAAGTGGGAGGTCTAAAATTGGAGAGAACAGAGGGGTCAAGATGTGTTTTTTTTAGGAGGGGCCTGACTATAGTGTGTTTGAAGGCAACTCGGCCCAACACAACTCAGAACCTCCTTCAAAAACTTGGCTGGAATGATGTCTAAGGGACAGTTTGTGGGTTTCATGCCACCAACCACCTTAGAAAAAAGATGACAGAGAAACGGTCTCAAACTGCTCAAAAACAGCAGTCTGTGCAGAGAAGTACAGACATCAACATGGGTCATATTTATATTACCGATATTCTGCCTGACAGATGCCACTTTATCAGTAAAGAAAGACACAAGTTCTTTGCAGGTTGCAGTGGAGGCATCGGACAGGACAGTGGGGCGTGGATTAATGACGGAATCAATAGTATTAAATAGCAGTCTTGGGTGATGGGAGCTGTTGGCTATAATGGAGGACATATATTTGGACTTCGGTTCCTTTAGAGCTCTCTGGTAGGCAGCCAAACTGTCCCTTAACCATCCCAGGGATACATGCAGTTTATCCTTTTTCCATCGCCGTTCAGCCTGTCTGCATTGTTGTCTGAGCTCATGGGTGTGGTCATTCAACCAGGGAACAGACTTGCTTTTGGTAGTTTTTTTGCCGAAAAGGGGCAACAGAGTCAAGAATCGCAGAACATGTTGAATGGAAAGTGGAGAGTAGGCTGTCTGGACAAAGGGGAGGAACAGTCGTCAAGCAGCTGAGAGTTCCTGAAGGCAGCAGCAAACTCCCCAGCCATTGATGGAGTAAAGATTTGGCGTCTGCAAGCTGGGGAGACTGGCGTGATAATGTAGACAGTTGAGGAATAAGAAATTATTACCAGTAACTCACATGTATTTCACAGTTCCTCTGACTGCAAACATACAGCACTTCAGAGTCACACTGCTAGCGATTGAACATTAGCCAATCAGGACACCGAACACAATGCACGTTCATACTCTACAGTACGCTGTAAAAAAAAGCATGCAAAATTACACTAAAAAAATCTGCGAAACAGCGAGACCGCGAAAGGTGAACCGCGTTATAGTGAGGGACAACTGTAGCACATAAACACATTGAGAAAGGTGGGTAAGGTTTTACACCTAAAACACTTTATGTTTATTGGCTTTCTTTGTTGTTTCCTGTCATACAGACAGCTAGCTTAGCTTAGCATAACAACATTTTACCAAACATAACAAAGTCCACCTAAAGCTGTGACATGTTGTTTAATGGGGGTTATATAGCAGACTATTTCTTGGGTAGGTCTACTGACTTTCTGGAGTCACGGTCTCACGTTGCCAAGGCGCCCAGCAGAAACTGTTCCTTTAAGGTTAATAAATATGTGAATGTTATATGCAGGCCTGCAGGTCTACCCTGAGCCCTAGGCAAGATCATTGACTATGCAGCCCTCTGCCAACCTCCACCTCCTCATATTAAGAACAAAGGCATTTATTCTATTGTCTTTAACCCGTTAAAAGCAAAGGAGAACTCCGAGTAACGTGATGGAGGAAACTGATCTTCTCTGTGAAACCCTATGCCGTACCACAAGTACTCATACAGCATTATATTAGGAGGATAATGAACGTCAAACAACGTCAGCAAACACATTTCCTCAACTGTCTACATTATCACGGTGTGCTGACTATACATGTTCTTATTAGTTGATTAAAAAGGTTGCATTCAGCTCATTATTTCAGAGTACGCATGCACAGCATTGCTTCTAAAATAAACACTGTGAGGAAATATGATCTCTTGCATACAAATTCTGCTTACAGGACAGAATGAATTTGAAGAAGAGGTTTGACAATACAAATGATCTCAGTGTGTGGGGCAGCTCATAGAAAAACACAAAAGCTCAATTAGCATTAGATCAATGAAGGCATTTTCAGTGCAGATACAACATACATATTCCTGCTGTTAGCAGCTGATGATATTTAACTGAAACATAACTACAATTCTACAAGTAGTATAATTACTATTGAAAAATCAGCCATCAGGATCAATAATTAGGATTGTTAAAGTGAATGTTGAAAAATATTTTGTCTGTGCGTGACTCACACGCATGGAGGGATGTGTTGGAGGGGGCATGTCTATATGTGCTGAATGTGAAACAATCAGGAAATAACTTTCTATATCTCTGATTAACCGGCTCGCTCACTGCCATCAACTGTCTATGTCCCTTGACCAAAGCTCTCCCTCGCTCTCTCTCCTTCATCATTGGACACAAATCAAATTAAACTTCTTCGTGTCATTATATTTTGCAGCGTAAATTGCGAGTCAGACTCAGATTTAGAAGCTGGTACATTAAATAAACAAAGTGAGAACACACACAGGTAGATGATCAGAGTTTAGTCTGTGAATCCATCTGGATAGTCTCTGCTTCAGAGACATTTCAGGCTGTCTATGGAGGGTTTACCCGATCCACTTGTCTGATTGGTGGCTCAGTTTTTCCAAAAATTGGATCTGGCTCAACTTCTCCACTGCATGACAGAGCACTTTTTTTGCTGACACCCCTGTGGCACGTATCGCAGAGGCCAAAACAGACGTCCACCACTCAAATAAATGGAAAAACCTTTGTTTTCGCTGCAGCACTAGAGCCTGTATGAATCCAGCCTTACTGTTCTTTGTGATGCGTACAATAATCCAGTATCAAGGTGATTCCTAAAGATAATGGAATGGGAACATTCTAGTACAATAGCTTTAAGTCAATGTTTTAGACATGCAACCTGAATGTAGCATTTGACCCTGTGAAACATGGACTTTTACCGAAGCATGGAGTCGGTTTCAATGGCAAGCAGGACACATGCGCTTGAAAAACACTTCAGCGCCCTCCAATACACACACTAATAGGATGAATGACATTCCAACATTGCAGGAGATTTCGAGGAAGTTTCATCATGTTGCCAGAAAACCATGAAGTGGTTGGTGTTGTAGTGGGGTACGTATTTCTAGGTTTGACTCATCTGCCTTGTGTTTTCAAAGTCAAGGTCTCAGGGTGCACTGAGAGAACCAAAAGACACTGCTTTCATGTGCTTTACACACACTTTATTTACTTTTGTTGGCTTTATCTATCGCACGCTTTGCTTTGTCCACAATGAATACTTGAGGACACGAAAAATTACAAATAAAAAACAAAAGTATGCAAACACTTTACATAAATCACACGTTGTTCCCAAGGACACTCATAAAACTACAATGGGAAAGGTCTGTGCTCATTTAACAGTTGGATATGTCACTGTTGATTATTTAAAAATGTACTAAATATGAATTCTTAAATGATTATTTCAGATATTTCTATGCTGGATCCTGAAGGCAAAGTCCTCATTCATCCTGGTGGATTGAACTGATTTTGCACCTGTGCTTATTTTGTAATTGTGATATTAAACACAATAAAGTGGATTTTCACATCTACAATTTCTCTCATCTCTTCTCTCTTGCCATAGCTACCATCAAGCTGAGGTCATGTCAGTGTTTTTTAAAAATTAATGTATATATGGTTGATAGTTCATAGGCTGGTTCCAGATTTTTAGGCTTAATATTTTGCCTTACAAGAAGTGCACAAGTACATTTAATCATATTATGTAGAAACCATATGCATATGCACAACAAAAAGAAAAAAAAAATCACATTACACAGACACATGTTTTTTAGATCATTTGCATCATTTGCATTAATTCTTAAAGACATCACATGTAAAAATGTCAGTGTCACATATAGGATAATATGTGTAACACTGCGTGCTAAAATCGGACAGGTCTATATGGTTTTGTTTTTAATATAATGCACATATAAAGATTTTCTCATGTGCTAAATTTGACACTTACGGCAAGAAAAAAAATAGATAAACAGATTTTCACTTTTTATTTAGTTATCATCAAATGTTAATAATGTTAAGTGTATTAGGAATCTTGGAGTTGTTTTTGATCAGGATTTGTCCTTTAATGTCCACATAAACCAAATTTCGAGGACTGCATTCTTCCACTTACGTAACATCGCTAAAATCAGACACATTGTCACTCAAGCAGATGCAGAAAAACTAGTCCACGCATTTGTTACTTCAAGGCTGGACTATTGTAACTCTTTGTTATCAGGTTGCTCCAATAAGTCTCTTAGGACTTTGCAGTTAATTCAGAATGCTGCTGCACGTGTTCTGACAGGAACCAAGATCAGAGATCACATCTCTCCCATTTTGGCTTCCTTGCATTGGCTCCCTATTAAATCTAGAATAGAATTTAAAATTCTTCTCCTTACTTACAAAGATCTTCATGGTCAGGCACCATCTTATCTAAAAGAGCTCATAATACCTTACTACCCCTCTAGAACACTGCGCTCTCAGGACGCTGGGTTCCTTGTGGTTCCTATAGTCTCCAAAAGTAGATTGGGAGCCAGAGCTTTCAGCTATCAGGCTCCTCTTCTGTGGAACAAACTACCATTCTGGGTTCGGGAGGCAACATTTTTAGACTTAAGACTTTCCTTTTTGATAGAGCTCATAGTTAGGGCTGGCTCAGGTCAGTTGTAACCAATTTTAGAGATATAAAAGTAAATTACAGTATGAAAATAAATCTGACTAATAATACGACCAGAATCAGAAGAAACTAAATTCGTTAGGAGCCAATGTCGAGCAGCAATAATGAACCAGACAAGGAAAGAGATGCTGAGTAGCAACTCGTCTATTTTTACAGCAACAAAGGAAAACAGCTAGCCTACTTTGTACAAAATATACAGGAATAAAAAGAATTACCAGAACCAAAAAGTGTGCACACAAAAATGAAATTAAACTGTCTGTTAGGGGCCCTCTTATACTGAAAATGATTGCAGGTGCACAGGTATGTGTGTATCTCCTTCAATTCGAGTGCTCCTCATGTCCTCGGCTCACCATCTGTCACAGTCTCATCATGATCCGGGTTTTCCCCGTCCTCTCAAAACCTGACCTGTAGACAAGGTCTTATGTATTACACTCTTTTCTATTCGCAGATGCATCATTAAAAGGTTTACATGTCAAGGATGCTAAACATTTCATCAAACCTTGCACATAAATCTGAAATCTTGTGCAATCTCAAAGTTTCAGTTATTATTTGTACACCGTTCAAATATATCAGACATGAACACTAAACATTTACGAACTCGCATGTTAAATGGCTCATGTGAAAGTATTTTAATAATACTTATGGTAAGTAACCATTATCACTTAAAATATACATCATGACTGTTATAAAAATTAGGGTTACACAGCCAGTTGGATGTTTTAAACTTATACAATGTTTGTTCTTATATTATATGTTCTTAGGGCACTTCCCTTTATTGATGTTTTACTCAGACTGGCAGGGTAAGGTAAAGTCCAGGTTAACGTATAAATAGAGGAATTTGAGAACAGAATGAGTCAGGGAGATGACATCAAGATTGGGGACATCCTGGCTACTCTTTAGGTGATAAGCTGTTTAAAGGCATTATATGCAAATTGACTGTTAACAATTTACAGGGGTTGAGACAGCCCATCTTCAGGAAAATGTATAAAAAACAACTGTTAACGCTCCTCTGGGAGCCTTTTTCTCTGTAACCCCTTTAGGGGGTTGCACTGTGAAACGCTCCTCTTGTACAAGAACAATAAATTCAACTTAAACTTTGATGCTTTGAATCCGATCCTCCTTATTTAAGGGTTGTTATTTAAAATTCCCGTAACAATGACCATAACAAACCAGGTTAATGTACAATTAAAGTAATAGTACACATGAGTTTGTTTCAGAGGTATCATAGAAAAATTATCCTCCAGTTACTTTACACTCACAGCTCAAATGCAATAAACTCCTTCCATAATTTTCATTTACAAAATAAATTATAATTGTGCTCTCATATAATATACCAAATTACTTTTTAATATTTGCAATAGGAAAACAAAACAGATTTCCCTTTTATTGTATACTGTGGCATAAAATAATTATTATATTCAATCTACACATAGCAAACATTGCAGCATTACTCATCTCAATTTACTTTAGTAGCACCACTGCTTTCTTTAGCACACTGAGAAACAACAGAAAGTTCAGATCAGAACAGAGCAGCTATAGAGACGTTTCTGACGTTGCTCCGTGTCAAAGGTCGAGCACACCTGTCAAAGGGGAGACACCGAGCTAGTATTAGCATGGACGACGTCGGTAAGTGTTAACGAGCGCCTTTTATCCAATAAACAACTCGTCTTACCGACGTAACTCTTTTTCTGTGTAGTAACTCAGCCCCGGACTTCCAGTATACAAGTGTGCTGACTTTTGCCTTCCTCTTTCTTACGGTTAACTCTGTTTTTCCCCTTTTTTTCTCTCGTGGTTTAGCAGTTACAGCTCTCAAGGTCAGAAGTGACCAAGGCACCTGCACTTCACCTCCAGCTGACAGGTGAAGTGCACCTGCACTTCACCTCCAGCGTGGCACCTGATTGGCCGTTGAGGGCTAGAGAGCAGAGCGGTGCATTCAACTTTGCAGATGTAAACAAATAGAATAAAAAAATAAATTCTCTCTTGTTTTATAGGTCTCAGGTGTGTTTTTCTACCTGGGCTACAAATCCCTTAGTTGTACTGCTATAAGACTAGACTGCTGGGGGACTTCAAATGGTGCACTGGGCTCTTTCTTTTGCTCCAAGAAAAATAAATTGATCATCAAAAACATTTTCCTAATATATATATATATATATATATATGTATAGTATGTATATAATGTGTAGTACAGAATCTTACTGGAAGTATTATCTACTAGAACAGTAAATAAGTTTATTTAATATGCGATCCTATGAGAAGTGCATTCCTTTTCTGTTCATTGCATTTTTATGGTATATTTAACATTGTTTTGTTAATGTTTGATGTGTCATTGTCTTGTAAAACACGGTCCACAGTTGCTGATTCTAAAGGCTTTTCATTAACACCACTGTCTCTCTTACACAATCGTTGAGAATTTGGTCATATTCAGTTTTCCACTGCAGTGACAAAAGTACACTTATCAAAAATGCCAGTGGTCACAAACTGTTTGTAAGCAAGGAGCTTTTGATGTCCAAAGGCAAACAGTCCACAGTCATTCTGCAGTTAGAGTGCTCTAACTGTAAAAGCCTACAGGCCATAATGAAAGCTTATTCTTTGTTAGTGTGTCTGTTTCATTCCTATGACTGGACATCAGTTTGTATCTCTGCTAACATTTGTGTAATTAACAGTACCACATTAAAAAAAAGAAAAGAAAAGCTTTATTGTCACTATCAGCAGCAGCACTTTGTTCTCCTGGAACAGCAGTTAGTATTGTAATGGATGGCTCTCACTTGGAGTGCAGACAGTTATTAAGTCATAGCTTATGGAACACAATATGCCCTGCATATTCAATATCTTCATTAAACAATTAGTGTGCCTTTGTTAAATTGGTTGGCCAGCTAATCTTGTTAAGCCATTTGCCTAAGGCCTAATTCCATGGAAGGTGATACAGTGAGCACACGACTATTTTGAGATGTCTCTCTCACTTTCATATCAGGACCCTGGTATTATGTTTGTAATAGGAAGGCGGAATTATTAACATATAATGTGGGAGTTGTGGAGATATTATATATAATGACTATCTATTCTTATCACCTATTAAAGGACTCCAGAGACTTATAGGCTGTGTGTGTTTAGTCACGCTGGCAGACTTTAAGCCAAAGTTTCTTCCACAGGAGGAAAGCAGAATATGCTATCCATCCATCCATCCATCCATCCATCCATGGCTATCAGTGATGCGCGGGTTAATCCAAATTGAGCGTGTGCCCACGGTCACCCGCGGTCACGAGTCACCAAACAATATTTTTAATGATATTCGGGTCGTGGTCGGTCGGGCTGTTTGAAATAAAGATGCCGAGTAAAGTTTTGATGCGGGACAAAAAGCCCGATTTTCCCAACACGTGGAACTGAGCAATGCCATTAAACCGCATTTTAAATTAATATAATAACTCAGTAATGCCAGCTACGCTACGAAGTTAATCAAGAGTATAGACTACTTTTAAAAATGTGGGTCAGGAAACGGGTTGGGTACAATATTTCACAAATTTTTTTTGCTGCGGTCTGAGTTCGGGCGAGTTAGTTCAAAACATCGGTCGGTGCAGGTCAATCAGACATGGACCCGCGCATCACTGATGGCTATGTAAAAATGGAATTTTTTCTCATCCGAAATGTGACTGAGTCAATTAAAAATACAGAACAGCTGTTTGAGGAGTAGCCTTTCCTCTTTGAAGAAAGAGGATTCATTTCAGGGAACTAACGAGTGCCTAGATTGATGATAGCCACCAAGTTCAGAAAAAATCCTCTTCTAATTTCAATTCAACAAAACCGTCTAGCAGAGCAGGCACCATTCTGAGACAAATGCTAGATGGAGGTTGTTATCGAATTTTCTATCCTTAGATATCCTTAGGTTACACAAGGTCACGTGTGGGCCTGGAGGTCCTTGGCAGTACTAATTGTATGGCTTTGGTTGGGAACAGTAAGTGCCAGTCTATGGTAAATGGACTGTACTTATATAGCGGCTTTCTCTTCCGACCACTCAAAGCTCTTTTACACTACATATTTCATTCACACATTCACATACCGATGGCATTAGCTGCCATGCAAGGTGCCAACTGCTCATCAGTTTGAGGAGCTAACCATTCATACACATTCACACACTGATGGCACAGCCTTCAGGAGCAACTTGGGGTTCAGTGAAGGTGGACACTTTAACATGCAGACTGGAGGAACCGTCAGTCTTCTGATTAGTAGACGACCTGCTCTACCTCCGAGCCACATCTCAACACTGTGGTGGACAGGGTCGAAGAGACCTATAGCTGCCTTCCTAAACATGATAGAAAGCTTGCCTTTGACATTCCAGTTTGACATTCCAGTGTCTCCAGACTAGAATATGCTGACAATAACACCTGCATGGGTAAAAACATTCTCTTTGGCTAATTCTGGTCGTATAGTATTTGTGGTGTTATCTGTAGGGGTTTAAAGTCTATCCACCAGCAGTTGGACAGAATGTGAGACCGACTCAGGTGCTTCTGATGTGAAGCCACCAAGCTACCATGAACACCTGGCATTGTGGTCTATAGTAGGTTACATCTAAAGTCATCATCTGTCTAATCAAACCGCCGATCTGAAGGACAAGAACTGGTTCAAACATCATTACTACGTCTTACTCCTGACGTGTAGTTTTATTTCTTTTACTTATCTCAGATAATGAATGAAATGTTCTCCAGCTTTTGCCATGTTTCTAGCTCAGGAGGTAGAGCGGATTGTCCACTAATCAGATGATCGGCGAATGTGTATCGATGGTTAGCTCCTAAGAACTGATGAGCAAAAACAATACCATCAGTGTATAAATATGTGTGAATGAGATATGTAGTATGAAATCACTTTGAGTGGTTGAAAGACTAGAAAGGTGCCATATAAGTACAGTCCATTTACAATTTTAAATAGTTCCAGCCAGTCAAATAGGCCTTAGTGTTACCTCCTCACCATGTCTTCTTGGCCTAGAGCTAGCTGTAGTTATACATAACCTGAATATTATTCTGCTCCAGTCAGTCTTTATGAATTGTGTTCATAATCTACTTTACCTGTGCAGAGTTTCAGTTATTAATAAAAAGCATATATTACTGCAGCACTGCTTCAGCCTGTCATTTGTGTCACTCTGCATTGCTTATTTTAAAGCTTTAACTATTTATTGTGCACAGATGATGAATGGTGGCACTATTGATAAATTAATTATTGGTGGCAGCAAAATGATTTAACAAAGTTTAGTAACCCCATTAGCAGAACACCAGTATTACTGGCTGCACGGCTGTATATTGCTATGCCGTGGACATACTGGCTGACGCAGGGACATAAGAAACTGTAAATTCTATGCTGCTGCACATCTATTGCATGGACTAACCAGTGTTAGCTGGTCATCATCTTTAGTAATTAGTCAATATCTACTTAAGAGTTAAATTGATTGACTTGAGGTATGGTTTTTTGGCTGCAACTGAATGAAGTGTCCTACTGGTTTCTGCCAGTTTTGAGCGGATGACACTGCTGGGCATTTTCCGATTTCCAAAAGAGCTTGAACATCACATCTTGAAACCGCAGTCTGCTTTGAAATCTTTGTCTGGGAGAGACCTTGCTGATGCAGTATATCAACCATGTCTCTTGTTGTTGTGCTCAGTCTTGCCATGGTGTATGACCTGTGACATGAAACTGTCTTCCACAACCTCACCTTGGTAGCCGAGTTTGGCTGTTTCTCATCTAGTTTTAAGCTGTTTCTGTTTCAGTTAATGACTGTTTCAACCTATATGAAATTGATGATCATTAGCACCTTTTTGGTAGAATTGGTTGATCATACACCTGACTACAAAATCCAAATCAACTTGCACACTACTACCATAAAAAAACTATTGGCAGTTATTTTCTGTTAAGTTATTTATTTATTTTTGTTCGGTGAAATGTGCTTTAAGTCCTAGTATTCAAACTCCATCGTATGATCACCATTAATTTGCTTCAAGCATAATATACTAACAACGAAGCAAAGGCTGAAGGAGGAAAATTGCTTATTTAATTTTTAAACTTTCAGTAAAAAAAACAAACAAAAAAAACATTGGAATTTAAGTTAAAAAAAAAGAAAGTAAAAAGAAACAAAATGCCATTTAAGTCAGCAGAATTTGAAATGTGTTGCATTTCAGTCAAGGTCTTATTGTTGTGTGGGGAAGAATATATCTATGAGCTATGATATAGCTGATATATACCTCCAGCTGTGGCTTGGAGGTAGAGTGGGTCGTCCTTGCGCTAGATACTGAACCCCAAATTGCCCCCGAAGGCTGTGCCCATCATGTCTTGATAAATCATGTTTTCAGTTGTTCTTATGGTTACCTCCTGTCTTGTCTTTTAGGTCTCCGCCTTCCTCTGTGTGTCATCCCTGCTCCCTGATTACCTGCCTCCCTTAGTGTGATGCACCTGTGCCTGATTATGCTTCCCCTCCCCTTTTCCCTCTGTATTTAGTCTCTGCGCTCCCTTCGTTTGTCGCCAGTTCGTCTTGTCTTGTGCAGCGTCCCAGCGTATCTTTGTCTTGCATTCCTAGTTTATTGATTACCTGATCTTTGACCTTTAACCTGTTTTTGTTGTTTTTGAACCTTCACTTTTGTCTCTGAGTCTGCATTGCGAATCCTTCTGTGAGCCCCTCTGATAGTACAAACTGGCCATGAATGGATTCAGCGGACTCAGACCCTGTGCACTCCACCATCCAGAGACAGGCAAGAGGAGGGCCTGTGTGCTCTACGTTATGAGCTCCAGGCCACAAACACGAGGCAAGAGCAGGTGCTGGCTAAGTTTGGTGAGCAACTCACCTTTTTGACGACTCATGTTGAACAGATGTCTCATGATGCTTCTCCAGGAGCCACAGGCGGGACTCCTGCCGGTTCCAGCCTCCTCACCGTTCTCGCCAGCCGCCGAGGGACCCTCAATGGTTTTGGTAATACCACAGATCCCCATTCAGCTTTCCCGACCGGAGAGATTCTCCGGGGACTCAGGGGACTGTTGGCCATTCCTCACTCAGTGTGAGCTTCACTTCAAGATTCAGCCTATGTCCTTTCCTTCTGAGTGAGCCCGAGTTGCCTACATTATTTCCCACCTGTCTAGCAGAGCGGAGGCATGGACTACAGCAGAGTGGAGCAGGAGGTATGTGACACTTTAGAACTCTTTACTAACGCATTAACCAAGTGTAATTAACAGTACCACGTTGGTAAACTTGAAGCAGGAGGGAAGTATCACCGATTATGCTACTGAGTTTTGGAGAGCATTGTATGATGCTTTCCTGCACGGACTGTCTGCATCCCTGAAGGACCAGCTTGCCTCCTTGGACCTGCTTCCCAATCTGGACTCTGTCATTGCCATGGCCATCAGGATTGATAAACGCCTCACCGAGAGAGAGAAAGAGAGGTCCCGGCTCAGTCCGTTCAAGGCACCTCACCGAGGACCGGCCTCCGGGTTTTCCCACCAGCCTCCGGGTTTTCCCACCGTCCTCCGACTCAAGAGGCGGCTTTTGTCGTTCCTAGAGTGCCCCCCTGCCGACACGGAGGACCCGATGCAACTCGGATGCACGCATCTGTCTGCAGAGGAGTGACAGCAACGCCTGCTGGGGGGCTGGTGTTTTTAATGCGGTCAATTGGGCCATCTTCGCGCTTCCTGTCCTACTAAAAGGTCGGCCTCACCTACTAGGGAAGTATCGATGAGTCAGGTCAACCTGCCCGATATTCTTTCTCGTCCATCTACCATAGTAACAATTTCCTCTGCTTGTTTTACGGGGTCTGAGGCGATGCTGGTGGACGCTAATTTTATGGACTGAGGGGTGGCTGAGAGACTCAAATTGGACTTTTCCACTCTGCCCAAGCCATTGCAGGCCACTGCATTATACGGTCGTATGCTATGTCAAGTCACTCACATCACTCCCTTTCTGCACCTGAATCACAGGCCATGAACGATTACATTGACACTTCTCTGAGAGCAGGCATCATCAGACCATCATCCTCTCCTGCTGGTGCTGGGTTCTTCTTTGTGGGTAAGAGGGACGGCACTCTTCAGTCCTGCATTGACTACAGGGGTATTAATGACATCACCGTCAAGAAAAGATACCCACTCCCTTTGATATCCTCTGCGTTTGAACTGTTACAAGGTGCCAAGTATTCACTAATTTTGATTTACACAATGCCTATCATCTGGTGTGCATTAGGGCGGGGATGAATGGAAAACTGCATTTAATACCACCAGTGGACACTATAAGTATTTAGTCATGCCTTTTGGTTTACCAACACCCCTGCTGCATTCCAGGCCCTGGTGAATGAGATGTTGAATAAGTTTGTTTTTGTATATCTGGACGACATCTTAATCTTCTCCCCAGATGAGGCCACCCACCAGATACATGTATGCAGGTTCTGCATCAGCTCCTCTAACACCAGCTCTTCATCAAAGCCGAGAAATGTCAGTTTCATGTGCCCACAGTGTCATTTCTAGGTTTCATTTTGTCTGAGGGGAGAATCCAAATGGACCCTCAAGGCCGTCTTTGAATGGCCCATACCTGAGAACCATAAGCAGGTGCAACGTTTCCTGGGATTCGCGAACTTCTACATAAAGTTTGTGCAGAACTTCAGCACTGTGGCTTGAGCTGACCTCCCCCAAGAACAGGTTTGTCTGGTCTTCTCGGGCAGACCAGGGGCCTCATGTACGAATACTTGCGTGGATTTCCTACTAAAACTTGCCGTACTCCAGAACCCGGAAACTGTTGTACGCACAAAAATATTCAGATGTATCAAAGTGTGCGTTCGCATGGATCCAAGCACGTTTCTTTTGTACATCCCAATCAACGTGGAATTGAGCGCACGTGCAACTCTTCCCTGTCCACGCCCCATTTACATATGCAAATCTATTTAAATAGGCCCTGGACCTGAGATTCACCTCTTTGTCTGATCAGATAACGCGATGAACAAAGGAAAGAAAATGAATTTCACAGAGTCTGAGCTAAAGATTCTAGTGAATGAAGTGGAGATTCTGTTTGGTTCCCTGTCAACAGGGATAAATATGACCAAAAAAAGACGTGAATGGGAGCGTGTGTGTGAGGCTGTAAATGCCGTGGGATCAGAGCAGCGCACACACAGGTGTGGACAGGTGTGGCGCTGTGGCTGACATTTTACGCC
The DNA here is from genome assembly GCF_000972845.2 of Larimichthys crocea. Lineage (NCBI taxonomy): Eukaryota > Metazoa > Chordata > Actinopteri > Sciaenidae > Larimichthys > Larimichthys crocea. The sequence continues at coordinate 20,581,791 of NC_040033.1, read as the reverse complement.
CGCTTTTACTGACAGGAATACTGAACACAGGGAGACAATCAGGGGCTTGTTAGAAAGCTCTGCAGCTCTAATTTCACCAGCAGAAAATAAAGAAAACCAAAAACATGATATTTGAATGCGCACATGCCCAAATATGCACTGGCACACTGGCACGGCTTCTGGGTAAGTAAAGAGTTTATTCGTTTAATTGTTTCGTATGTAATCCAGCGTTACATACGGGACAATTAAACGAATAGAAGCCACCCATCGCGCACCGTGCCAGTCTCCAGCCTGTTCTCAGCAATGCTGTTAGTCATAATGAATGAGTCGTGCGTTGAACCAGGCCACCTTGCCACGATGTTAGTTAGCTGCATTCGCGCATCACATATGATTTGAACATTGATGGAATGAAAATGTTTCCTACTAACATAAAAAAAATCATCCTGTGATGGCGCTTTTATAGCAATGTGTGTGCAGTCAATAGCTCCGATTACATTAGGGAAACCGGCTCTCGCTGCAAACTGTGCTTTAATGTCGGCCTGTTCAACAGCACTGTATGGGAATCTGATGTACCAGGAAGACATTCGGATGATTCCGTCCCACACAGCTGGCATGGCTCGGCTCAGGGTTAACTGGCACACTCCTGACCGATCGGCCAGCTCCCGCTGGAATGCCCCTGTTGCCGGGAACCCCAGCGCAGTCAGGCAGCCGGCCCGCCGGCCCCCGTTGCGCTCTCGGGCCGGCCGCAGCTCTGCAGTAACTCCAGTAACACTGGCCTTGGTAACCGAAATCGGCTTATGAGCCAATTATCATGGTTTGCAAGTAAATCCTTGCGTTCCTTAAATCGCTCACGGCGGTCCGTTGCAAGGTCCTCTAACAACGCTAACGCTGTCTTTGTTAATATCATTTTCTTAATCACATTGCGCATGCTTTTATATCCACTTATATAATTGCAAACACCTGCGTGTGTTAATTGTTCATAAGTGTGTCTCTGATGTGCACATCACTCTAATGACTACTTGTTTTCACATTATTAAGAGTTTCCCAGCTTCACCTCTAAGTGTCGCCAAAGGAACAATAGCTGTAGAAACATGCGTACGACAGCTATGAAATTGGCGTGGGGCACGCACATTTCTACGATTGTTTCACGTTTGATACATTTGAACGTGAGCATGGGAAAGGACGTACGCCACTTTTTTGTGCGTACGCATGCTTTGTACATGAGGCCCCAGGCCTTTAACAAGTTGAGACTGGCCTTCACTACAGCTCCAGACCTCGCCGGCAGTTTGTTTTAGAGATGGATGCCTCTAACATTGGGGTGGGGGTCATCCTATCCCAGAGGTCATTAAAAGACAATAAACTTCACCCATGTGCTTTCCTTTCCCATAAGCTGTCTAGCTCTGAACGTAATTACGACATGTGGGATCGTGACCTGCTGGTCATGAAGATGGCCCTGGAGGAATGGAGACACTGGTTGGAGAGAGTGGAGCAACCGTTCCTGGTCTGGACCAACCACAAAAATCTCAAGTACATCGGCAGAGCCAAGAGACTCAACCCAAGACAGGCTAGGTGGAATTCATTTTTCACTTTGTTTAACTTTGTTGTGACCTTTTGCCCAGGTGTTAAGAATGCTAAACCTGATTCCTCTCGGATTTATGATCCTGACAACTCACCTAAGTCTCCTGAACCCATTCTGCCTAATACCTGTGTTGTGGGTGGGGTTTCTTGGGAGATCGAGGACCGTGTCCTACAGGCCTTAGAGGGGGTAGATGTCCCTGAGAACTGTCTCTGAAACCTACAGGACGGCTGTTTGTGCCTGACTGCCTGCATTTACAGGTTCATTGGAGCCATTCCTCCCAACTGTCCTGTCACCCAGGGGTCAAAAGGAGTTTGTCCCGGGTTAAGCTGAGGTTCTGATGGCCGGAGATGGAGACTGCAGTGGCAGAGTACATGGCAGTCTGCCTGGTTTGCGCCAGGTGCAAACTGTCCAGACAGGCTTCCACAGGGCAACTTCTCCCCCTCCCCATCCCTTCACGCCCTTGGTCTGAGATCTCTTTTGACTTTGCGACTGGGCTGCCCACATCTGAAGGTAACACCACGATACTCCCTGTAGTGGATTGATTTTCTAAAATGATGCACTTCTTCCCTCTTCCCAAGATCCCCACTGCCAAGGAGACGGCTGTGGTGATCTTAGACAATGTGTTCCGCATCCATGGGTTCCCCAGGAATGTGGTGTCAGACCGTGGTCCCCAGTTCATTTCACAATTTTGGAAGGAGTTCTGTTCTTTGGTGGGAGCCAAGGTTAATATCACTTCTGGATACCACCTGCAGTCGAACGGTCAGACGGAACGGCTGAACCAGGAGCTAGAGACTGATCTCAGAATACTCTCTTCGCAGAACCCCTCCTCATGGTCTCTGCAGATTTTATGGATTGAGTATGCACACAACACGTAAACTTTTTGAACCTTCACTTTTGTCTCTGAGTCTGCATTGTGAATCCTTTTGGGAGCCCCTCTGACAGTGCCATTGGTGTGTGAATGGTTAGCTCCTCAAACTGATGAGCAGTTGGCACCTTGCATGGCAGCTAATGCCATCAGTGTATGAATGTGTGTGAATGGGTGAATGAGATATGTAGTGTAAAAGAGCTTTGAGTAGTCGAAAGGTGTTATATAAGTACACTCCATTTACCATATAATTTCTGCATCCAGTGTTTGTGCTAAGCTAGGCTAAGCTTATGTCAGGCCTACAGAGATGAAACAACTGTAGAGACTGTGCCAGTGCAGAGATTTGACCACACATTCCTAGTCGTTTACTGCAATGAACATACATCGATCAGTATTTGGTTCGCAGTGATGTCATGTCGCATAATGAAGCACATACATGGAAGCCATGATACACACATTCATAGACAGGCCAGACAAATGACTACAGCACACAGCACGTAGCTGGATGAAGATAAATATTCATGTACCAAGCCGCCTACATACTGTATCACTTTGTCATGCTAAGTCTTTGTCCAAGCCCACGTTCACATGCAGCACAGCTCATTCTGTATGCATTCAGCAAACACAATTACATTATATAAACCCCAGTCAGAAGCCAGAAGCAGTGTGCCTTCAGAGGGAATGCAAACAGTCCATGTACAAACTACAGTCCATACGGGGTCATACAAGACATCTAGTGTGACAAATGTTCATTCATACACTCTCCTAATTTTTAGTGTAGCACATCAGATGTTTGTTATGGTGGTTTTCATAATATTCAAGTTACTCACCATTGCGCTCCTCTGCCTCTGGAAGATTGGCTACCCCACAACTGGAAGGTGTTTATCTTGGTCAAGGCTCTTCTCTGGTCTGGCCCTGTGGTGGTTGAATGATCTGCCTGGACTGGAGTCACTCCCCATCTTCCACCACACACTGAACACTGCGTTTCTTTTGTTCTACAGCGGATGAAAGCACTTCAAGTCATTTCGGACAAAAGCATGTGCCAGATGAAAGTGAAGAAATGTACTGTTTGGCCCTCAATATGCTTCAAAGGAAGTGCTTGTCAGGTGATCTAAGAGCTTCTGAAACTCCCTTACTAACATCACAATTAGAGAAGGCCACTTTACTGACAACCGACAATCCAACAAGCTGACAAGCACACCTAGCTTATGCAGTGATTGGACAGGTGTGTGGAGCAGAGTTTGTTCCCTCTACATCTGTATTTTATTGCATTACTCTGATTCCTCCCATCACTTTTTGTGAACAAATTCAAAGAGAGATTGCTTGAAAGTGCTATTGCCATTATTGCCATTCGTACCATACTTTGAGCCCCCACCCTCTCTTTGACAGCCACCTTCAAGGGGCCATTCAGAACAGCTATACTTCAACCTCCAACATAAAAATACATCATAAAAATGAGAATGACAATGGTCTTCCATGTATATGATATCCGGAAATTCTGATATTGTGATTTATTTTTTCTATTTGCTCAATTTTTCTGTGATATAAGACTTAAAAATTCAAATAAATTCTATAAAAATTAAACAATGCGAACAAAATTCCTGACCCCCAACAACCTCCAGGAGTCCCCAGACTTCAGTTTGATGAAACAGTTAATAGTGGCTACAGCCAGCAGAGATAGAACACCTCTCATCAGAGGGCTGTGGCCTGTGCTGCATTAAGTATTCAGTCACATAACATATAGTCACCCAAGAAGAACAGAGGTGTTCCCTGCACTTTGCAGCTTTGCCATTTCCCCGGGCTTAGTTCAAAGATACAGCGTTCTCCCTCTGAGCTCCGGCTTCATTGTTTACCAGAAGCTGAATCCCTCTAATAAGCCTTGACTCTTTGCATGCCGCCAGCCTCTGTTTCCACGCAAAGAACACAGAAGGAAAAAAAAAAAAAAAACACAGGGAGCTTAGACTGGTGTAATGACTGAAAGAAAAAGGAGAAAAATCTTTGTGTGTGTGTGTCAGCATCTCCAGGAAATCGTTTTTCTAATCTGTCTGCAGTTTAGACGACTGTCCTACGCCCACCGGAGGACACGCACACACACCATCCCACAGAACACACACAAACACTAACACATACACACACACACACACACAAGCTCACATTGATGCTGATTTCTGACTTTGGTTCTGTGATAGACCCATTCATCATGGGGGTAGTTCAGTAGATCCAGTAGCATCTTATACACACCATCTAACGACACTCTGCCCAACTATTCACAACTGGAGGAGGTATTACTTCAAACTGCTGTATTCTGCTTGTGTCTGAATCATATTTGTATCTTAATGTTTCAACAGTATATTGTTGTATGTGTATTGTTGGACATATATTGTTTTCTTTTGGTCTAAAAATGATGCTTCCTTTCAGTTAGTCAGGCTGCTTTAAGAGACATGTGGAAGATTGATATGCATAATCAGTGCTGTCCTGTCCTTTGCCCTTGCAGAAGGAGGGAGCACATCATCACTGGCTGAAATGTCAAGTCACTCAGTCACTCACCACAGCTTCTGTGGTACCTGTAGACAGAGAGAGCAAAGGCGACACACGCGTGACAAGAGAGTGGGGTGGTGGGGAGGGGCATGTGACGGTCAATCTTTTATCCATCTTTAAACTGACTTTGCTTGAGTTAAACATGAACACTTGTAATGCATTTTAATAAAAATACTTACGTGTGGCAGTTTTAGGACATCATGTCTATCTGGAGGAAAAATCTGACCACACATACTGATGCACACTGATGCGTTGACAGGGTTGCACTAGTTGGTTGGCTTGGGAACCGGAAAGTAGCCAGTTAAAGTCCAGTATGGACTTAAGTATGAAGAGTGGGCTCATAGGTGGAGAAATGCAAGTTCACCAGCAGTGCCCTTCAGTAAGTTACTGAACCCCTAACTGCTCCCAGGATGCTGCTATGTGTGGCTGCCGTTCACTCCACCATCTTTCCACATTGGCATGTCTATGAGCTCTTTCTGCGTGTGTGTGGTTGTATTTCAGGTAAAATTGCATGTCAAAAGAGTTTCCCCTGAAAGGATCAATACCCCGTTAAACCCTCTTTTTCTCTGAGATTTCTTTTTTTTTTTTTTTTGGCTTTCATAGTTGGTATCAAGACAAGTAGCCACTGCTATTGGTGTTCCGCAAAATATAAATGGAACCAAGTCGAGACATAATGTGTGAAACTGATTTTAAGCTTTAAACACAAACAACATTCCATTCACTCTTTACTAGCGTAGTGGCAGAAGTTTCATCCAGATATTGGCACAGTAACCAAACTCAACTTGCACCAACGCATTGCATTGCATGCTTGCATTGATGTGTTGTAGAAAAACGACAATGAAACAAACCTTCGACGAACAGTAAGCTCTTTGTAATTTGGGTGAACCGATGCTTTGATAATGAAAATGTCAGTGCTGACACAGAATGAACCTGGGAAGCTATCCTACACTCATCCCACATTTACTTTAGTTACATGTGAACATATTTCACAGGTAATTAGACTTCCATACATTATCCCAGTGACACTGATTTCCATAACAAGTAAAATAAATGCTAATTAACAGCTTAATCTATGCCGTGCGACCATTTAGAACAGGGTCATCCTGACAATTGGCCCCAATGTGGAAGCAGCACCAAGTATCCAATTCAGTCAATGGCATCCTACGGCTTCTCTGCTGGATATCTACAGCAGGAGGCAGGTAATCAGCTGCCTGTCGCTGCCTGTCGCAGCCTACATTAACACATCTGCCCTCCCACTGAAAAACTGTACAACAGTCAAAATTCCTCATGGATCAAACACAGCAGCTCTCTCTGTACACTGTCTGTAACGCTTTGTGCTCAGATGTCAGGTTTCAGTGTCTGTCCCTTTAAATGTAAATGAGCTGCTGGCTCATGCCGCCTGGCGTGCTGACCTGAGTTCAGTGTTGCCAACTTAGCAACTCTGTCGCTATATTTAGCAACTTTTCAGACCCCTCTGGTGACTTTTTATTTTAACAGCGACTTGTGACAAATCTAGTGACTTTTTCTGGTGTTACTGGAGACGTTTGGAGGCTGACGTGAAAGCATGTATCATCTTCTCAGCGAGTACCGGATGTTGCCGTGGGCCCCTCCTCCGTCCCAAAGCACTCACAGGTGGTCCGGTCCTTGTGCAGCAGCCCCTCCCAGCTGCAGTCAGAGCAGGAGATGTTCACCCCTCTACTACTATCCACTGTGAATGAATCGCACATGCACGGAGCTGCTGGCTGATCATTTTGGAGTTCTAAACATAGTTAGGGTGCTTTTTACTCATTTTTGTCCCTCCCACGACGTTACTCCTCTCTCCTACAGCGTCCATTACAATTACATGCACATGGCCAATTATGCAAATCAGGTGGTGACGTCATTTAGTGACTTTTAGACAGTCGATAGCTACTTTCTTTACTGAAGAGCTGCAAACACTGCCTGAGTTCGACAGTTGAGCCTGAGCACTGGGCTGGTCGCCGGAGAACACATACTGTTGCAGCTTCATATGTTTGAACCAGAGTCAAACCCTGAAAACAAAGAGACACCAGACAGATATTCACCTAACAAACTACTGCTGCTACTGAACAGCATGTTTTAAAGACAAGCCACAAGAGACAGTGTTGCTGCAGCAGGATGGAGGCGGCTGTTGTTTTTAACACTGGGGGGTTTTCACGCACCACAAATATAAAAATATTACAGTAGAAGAGCTGAAAAAAGTGATTTTTTCATAGTATGTCCCTTTAAAGGTCCAGTGTGTGGGATTTAGTGCTACGTAGCAATGAAGTTGTATATTGCTACCAAATGAAAACTCTCCTATGCCTCACCCTCTTCTTCCAAGCATGTAGGAAAAACTTCACATAAAAAGCAAAAGGTCATAGATCAGTGTTTGGTTTGTCTGCTCAGGGCTACTGTAGAAAAATGACAGTTCAGCATGGCAGAATCTGTGGTAGAGGACCCACTCTGTGTAGATACAGAGGGCTCATTTTAAGGCAACAAAAACACAGCAATTGTTATTTTTAGGTAATTTCCCCCTGGGATTAATAAAGTATTTCTGATTCTGATTCTGATTACACACAAATGAAAACATACTAATGAATATTATATTAAATTCCTGCCAATAGATCACCTAAATCTTCCACACTGGACCTTTAAAATGTACTGAATTGATTTAGGTTTGGGGACATGTTGGTCTTCAGTCATGCGATAATGTAATCTCCTATACTTTTCACTATCATTGCATTAGATCCTGAGGTGGGTGTGCTATGAATACTCCATTCAAAAGAAAATGAAACTCAAAGCTACATCATTAATTTTTTTTTCAGCCACCATGATGGGTTCATAAAAAGTTGCTATGCCTAATAGTGTTAGCAAGTAACCTGGTTACAAACTTCAGTTAGCACCCAGTCGGTTATAAATCGAGAGCAATGACTGGACATAGTGAACATAATTAACATGGTTAAACTTAAATTTTGGGGGGATTTACATAACTACCATATTGTTACCGATATTGGCCTGCATTGTCCTTCATGAAAGCAGGTAATGCTTCAGCTTTGTGTTTAAAAAAAATATATATATATTTAATGGTACACCACTATTCAAGTCTATTCATCATCGAGATAAGAAAGTGTGAATCCAATCTCTGCTCAGTCATCCATTCTTCAGTTAACATTCTCAATACCAGGTTACCCAGATGAACCTGCACTGCTCGAGCTGTGGAGCGGAGATGTTCCATGAAGACAATTCTAATTCAGATTGCTCAATGTTGTGATGGTGAACATTTGAGTCACATGACTGATCAACTGTTTTCTCATGGCTCTATAATCCATCAGTGATAGCTCCACTTAGATCTGACCTAGATTTAGTCCTCGCTGCAGCTGGCCCTGGTTCGAATCCCGCATCGGACGGCCGTTTACTGCGTGTCATTCCCCCTCTTTCTGTTTCCTGTCTATCTTCAGCTGTACTATCAATAAAGGCATAAAAGGCCAAAAAAATAATCTTAAAAAAAAAAAAGACTGGAGATGTGGTGTCACCTACTGAAATTTGCAATATATTTGGATGTAAGCATCTATTGTCACTGCGAGCATGTTGCCATCAGCATGTTGTTGATGTTAACAATTGGCATGAAAAAAACAGCTGTGCCCAAATACAGCTTTACAGAGCTATGAGCATGGGTGTTGAAGTTTCGGCCATATTTCGATGAGTTATTGCATTTTAACAACATTGAACATAATTCAGAATTAACCTTTAATAAAATAATAAAATACCATATCTACTATATTTGAATTCATACTAGGGATCTTATTGTAGTTTTTTTGTTCTTCAATAAAGGATTGCTTGAGTCATTGTACTTCATTGTGATCCCTCTGATTGTTGATGTCAGCCTCTTGGTGACTCAAAAGCTTAGCTCAAAGCTCGGCTAATAAGGATAAAAGAGAAATGTGATTTGCCAGTAAAAGGGGGAATTTTTATGGAGCTACTGGACCATAGAACGAACGTCAAACCTTTCATTAGTGTCTTCATTTGGGGACTGGTGACAACAGTGGCACAACCTTTGCTAGCTGAACATTCGGCACTTAAGACTGGGGGATGGTGCGTAGTGGATGGGGGCTTGGATGACTCCTGGCTGCTGCTGCTGCTGCTGCTGCTGTTGGAAATAGCTTTTGCAATCTCATAATAATAGGCATCTTTGGTGCAATTAAATCATCCATTTTCCCCCTTATGGCCTTCACCTCCTGTCACATACATGCCTTGGTTTTAATATCCACCGCAGACTGGGGAGGGAAAGGGTAGAAAGGGAGGAAGAAAGAGAGGGATCTCAAAAGCTGGAGATGGAGTGTATAGAGGTAGGAGGGGGGATGAGGAGAGAGAGGTCAGCAGAGACAGAGAGAGAGAGAGGGAGAGAGACAGAGAGGATGAGACAGGCCTTTTGTGTGTGTGCAGATTAATTAGAATCCTTCTGGACTGCCATTAGAGCTCATTAAAAGGAGCCACAGCCATACAGGCATCAAACAAAGAGCTGGGACTGAACCCCGATCCAACCTCTACCACTGTCTGCTCCTCTCACAGTGACTGTGATGTCTGTGTGTGTGTGTGTGTGTGTGTGTGTGTGTGTGTGTGTGTGTGTGTGTGTGTGTGTGTGCATCTGCATATGTAATTTGCATTCATACACATACAGTATATATGTGTATAAATAATCGAATGCACGCTTGTTTACGTATATGTAATCAGCAGTATGTATAAATTCATACATACATGGATGCATGTGTGTGTGTGTAGCAAGGCTAAACGCTTTGTCCTAAACTACCCCAAAGTGCGTGTGTGTATGCATGTGCATATGTGTGTGGGTGTGTGTGTGTGTGTGTGTCTTTGTGTGGCTACTCGGATCGGTATGTAGATGAAGCATTATGTTAATGATATTTTCCCCTTCTTTTTTTGGCTCAGTCTCCACAGGCCCTGTTAGCATAAATGATGCTCCCCCAGCTAGCCAGCCGAGGCTCGCCCATCACCACTAAAGGGATGAATTAGACCTCCGAATCCCAGATCAGGTCCTTGTTCATTTTCAATAAGGATTAGACTGGGGTTCCACATGCATTATGATGAGAGTGTTTATGGGTGCTTATTAGTGAGTGCCCGTGGTGGCACAGAATGATAATGTACTGGAGTTATTACAACGACGTACAGAACAGGCCTACAGCTTTGACAATTAGGATAATGACCTGCAAAGCTTTGGTTTCAGAAAATAACTGGTTTTATAAGATCGCTGCTTGATGTGTGTGTGTGTGTGTAGAAGGCAGGAGTCTTCTGTGTCAACACTGTAAGTGAACTGTTTACATCTGAACATGTTCATGCCGTAATGGTTGCAAAGACTCCTAATACTCACTGTTAGCAGCAGAATTGACTCTGATCAGGGTAAAAACAGAAAAGGCTCACACAGGCCAGGCGGGTCTTGTAGTTCTTAGAGCACCTCCTGTTTTTGCATTCTTCATGTGGGATGGGAAAGGTTGTTATTAACACTATATATCATATATCGAATAGATTTGTTTTTACAATATTGCAGTCATAATAATTTTTTTATGGCCTGTACTTATGCTGTATTCTATGCTGCATTAAACAAGATAAGTTTGTATCAATCATAATTGTTTCTGTGGGCTCAACATAAAATTGCTAAACTTTGTACTGTATTACACATATTATATCAGATCAGACTGAATTCAAACTTCACATTTCTTTCACAGGCTGATCTGTGGCTCAATAAAGTGCTTGCTGCAGTTAGGTTTATGTGACAAAGCAGGAAAAATATTCTTAATATAATGCCCACAACAGGTATTGATTGATATTAAACCTCTTTTGTGCAGCTTAAATATTTTTTTAATACTGACCCTGTCCACAACAATGCAAAGCTCTGCTTCTGTGCAGGGACTCCTGTCTGTTTCTACTCGTCACCATCTACTGTAGGAAACACGCTGACTGTCCGTTAGTATCTCATGCAACCCATAACTATCCCGTCAACAGTGATAAACATTAAACTATACGTGTAATTGGGAAATTCAGGCAACTATCTTCACCTGCTAGCTACTTGTGTGAGGTGTTGAGAATTTGTATGCAGAAAGAAAAGTGACTGTTGTTCTTTATTCTATTAATTTGAGGAACATTACAACCGATTGCTCCACACATATCTGGTATTTTTGTTCTTTTTTCCTTCATTCAGTGGATCAGAAGCTTGCTTTTTATGTCATAATTTATTTGCTAAGCCAGCATCTCCACCATGTTTTTATGTGCAAATTAAGTGAGAATAAAAACAGGTGGCGGGAAAAACTCTTAATTTTATTTTTCTGTTATCTGGCCAACTCCCAGAATTAAAAGTGAATGAACTCCACACCTGAGTACGTTTTCTTCATTGTTGGAACTGAAATGAAAAAAGAACACATTGGATTCAGAGACATTGGTTGAACACACAGTTTCTTTGGCATTTTGTTCATTTCTTATTCAGTGTCCAATCAGCATAAGTACTTTGTGTTGTACTTTATTAAATATGATTCAGTGAAGTAAAAACGCCAACATGATGCAATCCTTTGTATTCCAACGCTATTAGACCACTAAAATATTACAAATACAACATTTTACTACTGCACAGCTTTGAAAGCAAAATGGAAAACACATTTTTTTCATAAAAAGATAGTTTCAGATGGTCAGTGTGTTTTTCTGATTCTGAGAATCAGAATACCTCAGAATCCTTGGTATGATTTTTAATCTCCCTAAAATATCATTTAGAATATTCTGCTTTGCTGACATATATACTATTAGATAGATAGAGGACTGATATACAGTGTATATGAATATGCTTACATTATGTGTTGCTCTTTGAGGTGACACTTATCATTAAGACTGAACTTAGCGGTCGGTGTCAGTACATGCATGCTGATCTTATATTTTTGTCACTCACCTATTTTATTATTTTTATGAATGAATGAATAGTAGGAGAAATCCATTTCACTGTGTACTTGTATCATCTATGTGACAGTTAAACTGAATTGAACAGTGGCTGTTGAAATTGTGGCATTGCTTTGCCTCCCTGTATTGAGAAAGCTCTGACTGCATGGTAAACCTAACAAGTGTGGAAGGAATGTGATTTTAACTCCAGCTTGAAAAATTTGTATGAAATTGCGAAATTGCTTCAGATATCTTTCAGTGCAAGGTCAGAATTACTGGTTAGTCTGCTCTGCGACCTTAAGTTTGAACACCCCATCACAGTTTTATCCAAAATTGCTTTTGCTCATCTGAGAAATATGGCAAAGTTCAGACCATTTCTCACTCCATCAAACACTGAAAATGCAATGCCTGCTTTTATTACCAACAGGTTCTATATTACTCTGCTTTGAGGTTTTAGTTCGTTTTAAGGCCGCTTTCTCAGTTTAAAAAAAGGACAGGAAAGGGCAAAATACCTTAAATCTAAAGTCACTTCATCAGCTGCCAGCAAATCATCATTTCAAGATTCGGTAAGACTTCATAATAAGCCCACTGTTAAGAGTATACGTTGGACAAACAACCAAAGACCAGGAAAAAAATAGAATGATACGAGGGCAGGTGAAGGTCTTAAATGAAATTCAAAACAGGTTTGGACGTAGCAGGTGAGTGGTTGTCAAGGATCCTGAGACTAGGCACTAGACACTAAGTTGGTCATAGTGTTTGTTACCACAAAGGAGGCTGAATAATCCCAGGGTCTGCAAAGTTAAACTGGTCATTTACAGTACACTGCAGGTTGTGAGGTGATCACACAGGTGACAGGGAAACAAGACAGACAGAAACACCAAGAGAAGGGACAAAATTGATCTCATGTTACACTCTGTAGACTCTGTGGTGTGTCAGGACAATAAGCTGTTATTATCTGTATTTAAGTTTTCATCATTTTAAACAAACCCTATAAATGACCACTTGTATGTGAGAGAGATTGCTTGTATTGATGGAAACCCCATGGATAGTTATCACTTTTCATAATTTTCACTAACATCACTCATGGGGTATTTTAGCATCTTTTAAATGGGCTTTTTAATGGGATGGGTACCGAATTTGGTACTTTTATTGGTTCCTCCAGAAGTACCGAGTATCAAGTCAATCGGTACCACATTTCGGTACCTGAACGCACATTCACCTTCAGTTAGAGTGGAGGTCAGTGGCGGCTTGATTATAGTGGCAGTAGCATGGCAGAGGGTGTGGCTTCATTTCTCAAAGACTGATGTAGACTATGCACACAGCAATATTTGTGATGCCAAGTGCAAGGCCAGCCATGGCAATTCAGCAAACATGAGGAAGCACTTGGTCAAACACAAAATATTCCTAAAGGCGGACGAGTGCACCATTTTCCAAAGCTTTAAAACGCAGGCCACTACGACTCCCACAAAAGGCACCGTCAGTAGACTTACACCTGTAGCAGCCGGCGGTTCATCACCTGCAGCCAGCATGGAGGGAGAAGATCCACCGTCAAAAATCGATGACGACGCCTACGATAAAGACTCAATTAGCAAGGCATCATTATCAAGTTCTTCGGCTCCAGGTAGGCTAAATAATGAGCTAAAGTGACTTTGCATTTTGATTAGCATTTGTTGTTATAATCGGCTCGGTTCCATGTAACGTTAATGTTACACTCTTATGTTGATTTACAGATCCGTCTGCCCTATTTCACATTTCAGAATTCAGAAGTTTTTACTATTTTTTAAAATAAAATTACCACACATATATGCAAAAAAGTATCGAAAACAGGTACCAAGTATCGGTACCGTATCGGTTTAAATGTGAAAGGTACCCATCCCTAGTGTGTGTGCAGGTTCTGTGATGCCTTCAGCAGGGAATGAGTGGAGACCAGGCCTGCAAGGTAGCCTGAACAAAGATGCTCGTTGTGGTAATGTGCAGCTAAAGGTATTTGATAAAATGATAAAATGTGATGTGACTGTGCAGTATGATGAATGAAATGTGTATGTGTGTGTGTATGTTTGTGTGTGTGTAAATAACTCGCCTGTGTCTTCTCTCCAGGGTGTTTGGGTGAAAAGAGTCCCCAGGTTAGCTGAGCAGTATTTAAAGGTTCCGGACCATACCATGAGCTGATTGGTGTGCACCTTCTTGGGAGTTTAATTTACTTTACCGTATCAGTTCAAATGTGAAAGGTACCATCCCTACTACCAGCAGACAGAAAAAGTTAGGGACTAGCTGATTCAGAGCATTTAGCAGTTAGGAGATGGATATTTCCATCAGATTATATATAAAAGTAATCACAAAATTGCAGGTAATTTTTGTCGTTTTTATGTCCTTTAGGCACACTTGAAGTTTAGCTAATTGATTGGTTTCATCCCACTTGACCAATAAATATAAGTGAGTACCATCGGCATAGCAATGAAAGTTGGAGCGAATCTAATGATGTTGCCTAAAGGAAGCATATATAAGGTGAACAGATTTGGTCCAAGCACAGAACCTTGTGGAACTCCATGACTGACTTTGGTGTGCATGGGAGGATTCACCATTAACACAACAATTATCTGATGCAATTATAAAGTCATTTGTATCTTTCACTAGTGCTGTCTCTGTGGTATGATGCACTCTAAATAATAATATATAATAATATATATACATCATCGCATATATGGTATGTATGATATAAAGTCATAATTTAACCATTGAAGAAATGGTAAATGGACTGTACTTATAAAACACCTTTCTAGTCTTCTGACCACTCAAAGCTCTTTTACACTACATATCTCATTCACCCATTCACACACATTCATACACTGATGACACATTCTGGGGTTCAGTATCTTGTCTAAGAACACTTGCATGCAACATCCAGACTGGAGGAGCCAGGAATCGAAACGCCGATCATCTGATTAGTGGATGCCCCACTCTACCTCCTGAGCCACAGCGAAGCTCATAAAGTCATTACTACTGACCCTATAAATACATGGCTCAATGTAACTGTGGCTCTCTGTCAGCCTGGCTACAGTGTTCTTATTTTCCTCTATTAATGATGATTAATAGGCTGTTCTGGCATTACGGAGAGCCTTCCTGTACGTTTTAACCCAGGACAAAGATTTCCATGGTACAGTACCCAGAGGGGCATAACACCACTAAAGTCATCAGAGCATCTGAATACGGACTCCACAACATGACTACACCACTGTACATGCTGCAATGTACTGTCTTTTTACTTGCTATTTGTGGCAATTGTACAAGAGAACGTGTTAGACTTGGTTAGAGATGGAATAGGTGGAATTTTGTACAAAAAAAAAAATCTGGTGTGTGAATGTGTGTTTGTGTGTCGAAGAAAGAGAGCCTGTGCCAGCTTACCTCACTAAGCAGCATATTGTAGCAAGCTTGCCAGTTAGCGGGGGTTTATGCAGGGCCATTGCCTCTGATTATCTTTAACATCTTGCTGAGTACACTGCACTGGGCTGCTGGCAGCGTTTCAGACACACACACACACACACACACACTGACAAGTGACAGTGGAGCCAGTAGACCGCTTATTACTCTCTTGGCCAAGCTCATTCAAACTGGACTTTTAATCCATCAACAACGATGATCCCAGACCTGTGTGTGTGTGTGTGTGTGTGTGTGTGTGTGGGTGTGGGTGTGTATGTGTTTGTGATTGTGTATACGTGGTCACAAACATACCTGTGTTTATGCATACATCTACAGCATACAAAGCATCTCCAGCAGCTCTGTCAATTCAGCTCTGTCTGTGTGTGTTTAGTTCCTTCAGAGTGCCAGTATTTCAGGGTCATCAAGTTTCTATTTCCTTTCTACTTCATTTAACTCAGGCTTTGTGGCTAATTGTTTTCCTATCACCAACATGGCCAGGGAACCTCTTCTGAAAAGCCACCAAAATGAATTTCTGGCACCCAGCGCCCAAATGGCTCCCACACATTCTCATTTGTCTTCACTATCACATCCTCACACACTCAAACATATACCCTGGCCATAGCAAAGTTATACAGTATGTTTAGTTTCTCTCATTCATGCAACATTCACACAGGGGCAATGATGCAAAATGCTACTTGGGCATTCTGGAATTTACAAGTGAATGCACAAATATAATCAGGTAATGAAACACCCACTCTAATTTAAATGAAACAACTGTAATGGCATATGTGATTTTGCCCATGCTACTGCTTTTTATCTTGAAGTTGTGTTTGGACTGCTATATAATACAATAAATCCAATAAAAGAAAAAAAAAAATCTCCTGCACTGAATCAACTGACACAGAACTTTCTATTCTAGCATGCCTCATATGGGGTTCCACATGGTCAATCATTTGTCCAGAGGTCACTGTAGGGACAGGATGGGGGCACTGACTTCTCTCTTTGAGAGACATTCATCCATCCATTATGTGTTACCACTTATCCTCATCAGGGTTAGGGCTGGGGCCACTGTTGTGAAGGGCAGCAGTACTAACCACTGCACCACTGTGCCGCCCTCTTTGAGATACAGAGAAACTTTATGTTTGTGTTTAGGAATTGTTATTATGGCAACAACGGTCAAAGGATAGTCTGACAACAATGTCAGACAATAACTAATATATTTCCTTGTTTGTAGACTAATGACCATTTATGGACATAAAATAGCTGTAGTTTTGTCACTGTCCTGAGGGTATATAGACGAGTCAGAGAGAATCCTTCATTTTCATTGGCCAAGATTCAATAAACCTTTCAGTTTAAGACATCTTAGATGCTTTCAATGGGACTTAGACTTATCAGAACAAAAGTCGTTTGACTTTCTTGGCTTCCAGGTGGCTGCACTACACTTATATAGCAGTGGAAAAGATTTACAATCTACCAGTTCACAGAGCACTGGAGCTGGTGAGATGGTTGAGTGTTTCTGATCCATAACGTTACCTGGTTCAGTTATGCCTAAAGACTGAGGATGTAACTTAATCCATAAATATAATAGGGTAGTATCGGCATAACAATGAAAGTTAATGTAGTGGTTCCTCGTAATGTGGCCTGAAGGAAGCATACCTAAGATGAATAGAACTGGTTCAAACCCAGAACCTTGTGGAACTCCATGACTAACTTTAGTGTGCATGGTGGATTCATCAGCGACATGAACAAACTAAGATCAATCATGAAAAATAGGACTGAAACCACCTTAGTGCAGTTCCTTCAATGCCAATTAGATGTTTAAGTACAGAGATCAAGTAAAGAAGAAGAAAAGTTTATTTTAAACTAAGATGGTGTGTGTTCCCTTCCTCTGTTTGCTCTTTCAGGTCTTCCTGATGGTTTGACCCCACCACCTTGTCGAGTCATTGTCATCACTTGCTTACAGCCTTCATAATCTGGATGATTTCCCTTTGTTTTTTGGTTTTTGATTGTGTTTAGTTTAGCCTTGGTTCATCCTTTTTTTCATAGCACCTACAGTGATGGCTGACTTAAATCATTGCAGTCTGGCTTTGAGTTGTACTGCTAAGTGTGTGTACTTTCCTCTTTGTTGTGTTCCATAACATATCAAACAACCAAAAAACAAAAAATTACATAGGTTAAACATGACAGGATATGTCATAGCATGGTTTATGTTTGAGTCTGAGTTAACACTATGGTGCAGTATTTTGTTCCTATTTGCAATGAATACTCTATTCTCTATATTTGTAATAGCTCTGATTCACACTTTGGACTGGCTTCAGTCTCTAGCTATGGTCACACAGGTAATGTAATACTTAGAACCGACTGCAATACCAAAGTGAAACATGCTTTTTCACAAAGTTTGAATAATTAAAACTGGTGGCCATAATACAGACCTAAAGCATCGCTTTATACAGGAGACATCTGTGTGTTCATGTTCAGGAACATTCATGAAGTTATTAAAAGAAAACTTTCATGTGGGAATAAAGATGTCCTGAACCAGCAAGAAACAAGCAAGGGAATAAGATGCAAACATTTATTTTCCTCTCTGTCAGATCCACCTCTATTGTTACTTTTATTTTTTGAAATGATAATTGAAATTTTACATTATTTTGCATTCTATTTATGGGACTATTCATTTCAAAGTTGCTTCATTCATTGCAGATCATAAACGTCAAATATGTGTCCCTACGTCAGGGTTCCGCTTCTGTTGCTAATTTCTCTATTGACTTCCGTATCCTAGCTGCAGAGAGTGGGTGGGACAGCACGGCGCTACGCGCTGTTTTTGTTAAGGGGCTATCGGGCGATATTAAGGATGAACTAGCTACTCGCGACGAACCCATTTCTTTAGATGAGTTAATATCACTGGCCATCAAGATTGATAATCGACAGAGGGAGAGGAATAGAGAAAGGACCGGCAGACCCCAACCCACAGCCAGCCCCCCCCCCACCTCCCCAATTTCAGTCCCATTTCAGCTCCCCAGCCAGCACTCGTGGAGCCCCGTCTGGCTCAGTGGAGGAGCCCATGCAGGTCGGACGGGCTCGTCTGACACCTGGAGAACGCCAGCGACGGATGCAAGCTAGACTCTGCCTCTACTGCGGCCAGACGGGACACTTCATTGCCTCTTGCCCCCAGACGCCAAAAGACCGGGCTCGCCAGTGAGGGAGGGCACGCTGGTGAGCCAGACTTCCTCTCAATCCTGCTCTCCCCCTCGAGTAAGTGTGTCTGCTTCCCTTACCTGTGCAGGGGTTACCCTCCCATTTCAAGCCCTAGTGGATTCTGGAGCCGATGACAATTTCATTGACCTAGAACTTGCTAATCAATTGCAAATCCCCCTCGAGCCACTTGCCAAACCCCAAAATGCTAACGCTCTAAATGGCACACTCATAGCCACTGTGACCCACCGCACAGAGCCCGTATTATTAGTAATTTCTGGCAACCACCATGAGAAGATCCAGCTGCATGTTCTGCCCTCTCCCATCTCTCCAGTGGTTTTAGGCCTCCCATGGTTAAAACTCCATAATCCCCACATTGACTGGCAGACTTCATCTATCACCAGTTGGAGTGTTCACTGTCACTCCTACTGCCTCCACTCAGCTTTTCCTGCCTCCAGTTCCCCACGTCCCCCCCCTCCAGCCCCTCCTGATGTATCCAATGTTCCCTCAGATTATCATGACCTGGCAGCGGTCTTCAGTAAAGACCTGGCATTGTCCCTTCCCCCTTATCGACCCTATGATTGCGCAATAGACCTCCTCCCAGGTGCCAAACTCCCCGTCAGCCGCCTCTATAACCTGTCCCACCCTGAGAAAAAGGCCATGGAGCAATATATAAACACCTCCCTGGCAGCAGGCCTCATCCGTCCCTCTTCTTCCCCATTAGGAGCTGGTTTTTTTCTTTGTTGAGAAAAAGGACAAAACACTTTGTCCCTGCATTGATTTTCGAGGATTAAATGACAACAAGTATCCTCTTCCCCTGATTGATCCCTCTTTTGAACCCTTGTGTCATGCTCAAATCTTCTCCAAGCTCGACCTCCGCAATGCATACCATCTGGTCCGGATTCGGGAGGGAGATGAATGGAAGACAGCCTTTAACACCCCTTTAGGCCACTTCGAATATCTGGTGATGCCCTTTGGGCTCACCAATGCCCCTGCTGTCTTCCAAGCCCTCATCAACGACATTCTCCGTGACATGTTAAACCATTTTATCTTTGTGTATCTGGACGACATTCTGATCTTCTCCCGCACACCAGAGGAGCACGTCCAGCATGTCCGCCTGGTATTGCAGCGCCTCCTGGAGAACAAGCTCTATGTTAAGCCTGAGAAATGTGAATTTCACCAACCTTCTGTCAGCTTCCTGGGTTGCATCATTGCAGAGGGCCAGCTTCAACCAGACCCCCTTAAAATAAGAGCTGTGGCTGAATGGCCAATCCCCACCTCCCGCAAACAGCTGCAGCGCTTTCTTGGTTTTGCCAATTTTTATCGCAGGTTCATCAGGAATTTTAGCAAAATTACTGCCCCCCTGACCAGACTTACCTCATCGAATATCCCCTTTTCATGGCCTGCGGAAGCTGAGCAGGCTTTTCAGAGGCTCAAGAAGCTGTTTACCTGTGCCCCTGTGCTCCTCCACCCTGACTCTTCCAGACAGTTTGTGCTGGAAGTGGATGCGTCTGAGTTAGGCGTGGGGGCTGTCCTATCTCAGCGTCATCCAGAGACCCACAAGCTTCACCCCTGTGCCTTTTTCTCCAAGCGACTCTCAGCCGCAGAGCAAAATTATGATGTTGGAAATCGTGAACTGTTGGCTATTGTGTTAGCATTACAGGAGTGGAGACATTGGCTTGAAGGATCCACACACCCATTTCTCATATGGACTGATCACAAAAATCTGGCTTATCTTCACTCTGCTAAACGCCTTAACTCTCGTCAAGCTCGCTGGTCTCTGTTCCTTAGCCGCTTTAATTTCACTATCTCATATCGCCCTGGAAGTCGCAATGTCAAACCGGATTCTCTCTCTCGCCAGTTCTCCCCAGATTCATCCTCATCGGAGTCACTGCCCATTCTGCCCTCTTCTTGTTTTGTGGGAGCTGCTCAGTGGGAGATCGAGTCTGTGGTCAGAGCAGCTCAACAGACCCAATCTGATCCTGGTGGTGGCCCAGCTGATCGGCTGTTTGTCCCCGAAACAGTTCGCTCCCAAGTTTTACAGTGGGGACATTCCTCAACCCTCACCTGCCATCCTGGCTTTCACCGTACCCTCATGTTCCTCCAACAGCGCTTCTGGTGGCCGGGCATGACACGGGATACTAGGGAGTTCGTAGCAGCCTGCTCTGTCTGTGCCCGAGGAAAAGCATCTCACCGCCCCCCAGCAGGTTTATTACAGCCACTACCCATCCCCAGCCGTCCATGGTCACACATAGCCGTGGACTTCATCACTGGCCTACCACCTTCGAAAGGTAACACAGTCATCCTCACTATAGTTGACCGGTTCTCCAAATCTGTTCATTTTGTCCCTCTCCCTAAATTACCCTCTGCTCTCGAGACTGCAGATCTCCTTGTTTCACATGTTTTCAGGATTCATGGTATTCCAGTGGACATAGTTTCCGACAGAGGTCCACAATTCTCGTCTCAAGTGTGGCGGGCTTTTTGCAGAGCCATTGGTGCAACTTCCAGCTTATCATCCGGTTACCACCCTCAATCTAACGGCCAGACAGAGCGGGCCAATCAGGACTTGGAAGCAGCTCTCCGGTGTGTCTCTGCCAGACATCCCTGCTCATGGAGCATCCAGCTGCCTTGGATTGAATATGCCCACAACTCCCTCGTCAGCTCGGCCACAGGTATGTCTCCATTCATGGCAGCTAATGGTTTTCAACCTCCTCTATTCCCCACCCAGGAGCGTGAGGCCGCCGTGCCTTCAGTCCGTGAGCACCTTCGCAGAGTTCATGAAGTATGGAAAGCCACCCGAGCAGCTCTCACTCGATCCACCCAGCGCAACAAGCTATTAGCGGACAAACATCGCTCTCCAGCCCCCCAGTACCACCCTGGTCAAAAGGTGTGGCTGTCCACACGAGATCTCCCCCTGCAGTTGGAGTCGCGGAAGCTCGCCCCTCGCTACGTTGGCCCGTTTGAGGTTGAGAGGGTAATTAATCCATCTGCTGTGAGACTAAGGTTGCCTGACTCTATGAATGTCCATCCAACTTTTCATGTGTCTCTGCTAAAGCCTGTGTCCTCCAGCACCCTAAGCCCTCCGGCCGAACCCCCTCCTCCCGCCCTGGTCATTGATGGTCATCCTGCCTACATTGTGCATAAGATCTTGGATGTGAGGCGTTGGGGGCGCGTTTATCAATATCTGGTAGACTGGGAGGGGTACGGTCCTGAGGAACGGTCATGGATTTCTCGACGACTCATTCTGAGCCCACAACTGTTAGAGGACTTCTATCATGAGTTCCCTCACAAGCCCGGGAAGACGCCTGGAGGCGTCATTTAGAGGGGGGGTACTGTGGTGTCTAGGCTGGGGGTTGGGCTCCAGGTGCTCTCATTACAGGGATGGGTGTGGAGCTGTCTGCACACACCTGAAGCTGATCATCATCTCGAGCAGTATTTAGAGGCTGGCCTCCTGCATGCTGCTGCCAGATTGTCACCGCGTCGTGGTAGATCAACCAGGCTCCTCATAAGACTTTGTAAACTAAGATTTATCTGAGTATTGACTTTTATTTCTGTCTCCAGACTCCAGCTCTTCGCCCTCCTCACCACCAGGCTTCTGCACCCAGCCTAAACCCCTCGACGGCCTCTCCCTACCTCGTCCCCGGCTCAAGCTCCCCCCGTGAGCTCCCCTGCCCCTGCTGCCTTCCTGGCGCCCGTGGCACCCCCCTGCCCCTTTTTCCCGTGGTCTAATAAACGGCTGCTTATTTGGCAAACTCTGCTCCTCTGCATTTTTGGGTCCACTACCAGCGAGACACCACAAAATATATTTTAAAATTAATCATCATAAAGGCTACAACAAAAACAAAATAGCTCATAGTACCTTACTACTCCTCTAGAACACTGCACTCTCAGGACGCTGGGTTCCTTGTGGTTCCTATAGTTTCCAAAAGTAGATTGGGAACAAACTACCATTCTGGGTTCAGGAGGCAGACACGGTCAACACTTTTAAGAGTAGACTTAAGACTTTCCTCTTTGAGAGAGCTCATTGTTAGGGCTGGCTCAGGTCATCCCTTACTTATGCTGCCATAGGACAAGACTGTTCTCTTCCTGAGGTTTCTTCCACCGTTATCCCTGTTTTTGTGGGCAAGTTTTTCCTCACTCAAACCGAGGGTCTAAGGACAGAGGGTGTCACTCCCTGTACAGATTGTAAAGCCCTCAGAGGCAAAATGTGTTTTGTGAATTTGGGCTATACAAATAAAATTTGATTTGAGTTGATTTGAAAATAATGAACTCATTCAAATGTTTTCATTATAAAATAATTTTTGGATAATAATGTGTTGTTTTAGTTATGATACTGAAAATAAATAAACAGAGTGATCTAGTTAACAAAAATCTGACATCACCAAGACGCAAAGAAAAACCAACATACAAAATCAACCCTGACACACACACACACATCAAATATAGTGTCATCAACGTAAATAAGTGACAGAATATATATACTTTGTACATCCAAATGAATATATTATGTTTATTTGATATACTGTTTTCCCCAGAAAGCAACTCAGGAAGTGCCCTATAATGTACATATTGATATTGAATTTCATAGCTCAGGCCACTGTGTGTGTCAGTTTCTGTTCATTCTCGAAGTAAAAGAAAAACAAAAACACACCCTGACACCCAGAATCTTGTAAATGTAAACATGCTGGCATATTCATAGTTTGAGAATCTCACAATAAACCTTTTGTTTCTTCCTCAAGTAAAGATTTTCTTGATTATATGAATGAAGAAGCAGATCATATTATATGCCTTCAATGCGCTTTAATATGATAGTATAATATGTGTGACAGCATAAACCACAGGTGAAGCAATAACTAACATGGTGGCAGCGCAGCAGCTACATGCTGAAGTGGCATATAGGTGTTGACTTCCTGTGTGAAACCCAGCAGTGTATGACACAGAGATCAAGGTGTCCTCTGTGCTGCTGGGCTGCATGAATACATGCATGACTTAGTGCCTATTATGCTAGAGCAGGTCCCATAGCTCCCCACTGATCCCACAGTGTGTGGATATATATGTGTGCACCACTCTGTGTGTGTGTGTGTGTGTGTGTGTGTGTGTGTGTGATCCCACTGCTCCTGTGTCTAGGAAAATGTTCTTTCTTTCACCGGAAGAGACCCGAGCGCAGTGGATACACAGCAACCTGGCCGTTCACATTATGAAAATCTTATGGATGATATGGGAATGGCTTTGTTGTTGCAGGCTTTTTATGGTGATGCTGCGTTATGCATGAGAGCTGCATGCTTGTAAAATATAAAGGCTGCTGTCCAGCCTCAGGTCATGGAGAGGACAGGTTTGTCGAACAGGTTAGGAACTTCTTGTCTGGGACTGCAACAGGATTAAAAGAAAATCTTCACTAATGACAGCTGCAGAGAAAAACTGTGACTATGATCAAAATCATGATTGTTTTCTAGTGTCGTCCTAAAAAGGGAAATTTTTGAGCAAACTTTCCAAACTCTGCTGAACCCTCTCACTAAAGAGAATAAGCACAATAAGAGATTAAAAGGATGCTGAAATAATTACGTCAAAATGGCAACTTGTAAAAAGTCTGTATTCAAACTTTGTCAGGTCTGTCTGACGGCAAGCAAACAACTTTTCAAATGTTTTTTTTTTAATGGAGTCTGGACTATGAGGGCTCTGGGTGCCCACAGATGGCAAAGATCAACAGTGGATGTCTGCAATGAGACGGAAGATGAATTCACTTTTTAAACACACAAATAAAAATAAAAAACTTAAACCGGTAAACTCCTCTAATTCAGAGCAGCTATCCTTGTCTCAGTAGCTGTCTGTCAGCTGGCAGCAGTGCTTTCACTCCACCCTGCCTGGTTCTCTACTTCTTTGTCTATATGTTGACTCAGACAGAAAACTACAGTGACTCATCATCACCTCTCGTAGTGAGATTACAAGAAAGTCTCTGCAACAAAATATAGAGCCATCTTTGACATAATGCCATAGCTGCTACCGTCATGCTTTGTTGATAATGTTGTTTTTTAGTATTGTTGATATATAAATTCCTGTGTTATTTATTGGCCCTTTAAAGCTCCAATGTATTACCCCCAAATTCCACTGGTGCGGATGTGCCGCATTGTGTGTCCGGTGGATTTCCAAAACAAAATACTCCGTGCAAACTGCAGTCATAAAGACCGACACATGCGAAACCAAAACTATGTAGCATTTTTACACATCACATAAACCAGGAAAATAACCAAATCTGAGCAAGTAAGCAAAGTGTGGTGGGCTAAATGCTTCTGAAACACTCCCGATGGGGTTTGAAGTCACGTTAAGGACTGCAGCAATGTGACAGAGATGTGCCTGGTGGGTTTTGGGGTTAGATTTAGGAGTCTCTATTGGCATACATTTAAATAAAAAAAGCATAACTATGATTTCACTAGTGTTAAACCACCCAATTGTTGTGTTTTCATCACCTTTTACACTTCAATAGAAGTAGATTTCTTCCACCTGACTACTATATTGCACTGCCATGCCTCTTCAGTAGCCCAGGAGGGCAAACTAAACCTGTCTCCAAATAGGGCATTTGGTTTTTTTTTAGTTTAACAGTGTGTTTTACCTACACATTTGAATGGAGAGCAGTATTCAGTTGGTTGCAATCTGTAACCCCACCACTAGGTGCCACTAAATCCTACACACTGAACAGCTTTCACTGGAACTACAGCCAACTGTAATAGTAATAGTAATAGAAATAGTCCCTAAAAAGTTCTGTGGATTGTGTCATTCTTTAGGAATTGTTGCATTATGGTATTTTAAAGTGTCATGTTTCCTACAGAATTCCATGTGTGGAGGTGGAAGAGCAATGCACACTACATTTTTCAGCAGTCTCTTTTTTATGGACATCCATCCATTTTCTCTACTCACTTCTCCTGTACAGGGTTGCAGAGACCTGAAATCTATCCCTGCATACTGAAGGGTCATCAGTCTATCCATGATGCTGATAAAGACTCAGAACCCGGAATGTTCTTAAACCCAGGTTTGGATGCAGGACAGTGGTAACCTCTGATCTACAAGACAAGGTCTGCCAGTTTTTCAGTCGGCTGTTGAGCCTTCATTTTATCTTAATATACTGATATCAAATGTTCAGTGTAAGCATAATAACAGCTTCATCAGAGCGACGTGTAGGTTCTCCTGCCTTTGACATGATATTGACCTTTTTTCTGTCATGTTCTGCCACTTAATAGTCGTGTGACTTATTTTGTACTTTCTGCTTTTTATGTTTGCAAACAAATGACTTTCAGCTCTGCTATGTTTAATAATGCTGAGTCTCATGGCTGTTGCTCTATCTTCTCCTACATCTGATCGATATGTGGAAATACCTGCATTGATCCTCATATAGACACTAAATACTGTGAGGCGAAGCAAAATGTCCCTTCATTCTTAACTGTACACCACCTCTGGTTGAGGTGTGATCATGTGTTAGTTTGAGTTTCTTGATTTGTTCTGCATACTCAGCCGTGCAGATGCTGTTGTTGCAGGGATGATTCTGTGTTACAGTCAGTCATTTATTGCACAAAATACTGTATCTTTATCATTTACCATTAAATAAAGAATGGCTGTGACTGCCAGGCTGATTAAAGACCCCACCCCCCTGTCTTGAGCCACCTTGGCCTAATTTAAAACGACCACAAACTACAGAAAGTCGAGCAACAATGTCTCTTTGCCTTCTCTAGCCAGAATACTGTCAACTTCTCGGGCCAAGGAGAGTCTACTGCCACGTTAGCAGTTCTGGATGCTGTACTCAGGCACAGTGATGCTTTTAGCTAAGTGCTCACAATGACAAAGCTGGTAGGAATGTCTTCAGTTCTGCAGGTATTTGATCACGATCCAAATCTCATGACCTGATGATGGCACGAAATAAAAGTTAATAAAATTTTATGGCAATCCACCCCATATTTGATGAAACTTTCCAGTCTGGATCACAGTGCTGGAATGACCAAGCCATCCCTAAAACCATGCTGCTGGCATTGTTATACACCCAGGGCGGACATAAAGCTTAAAGATGCGCACTTTGCTGAAGATGAAACATTTTCAGCTTTCATTTCTGAATTCATGCTCCCCACAGCTAATTCACGTTTATTCACCTGCACTCACGTCTTTGCATTGACTTATTATGTGCCACCTCTGAAGTTCACTTTGCATTCAGTGTTGTTGGAGCCATATTGAATCTTTAGATATAATTAGAAAATACGTAGACTTGTTATCAGTAAATCATGGTATTTTTATTTTTAAAAGAAATTATTATTAAGGAAATCTTCTAGATCTGGAGCCATCCTAGTTTGAAATGCATGAAGGTCCTTAAAGACGCTTATTTTATTTCAGTTTGATAGTGATGTATGTAATGTGCCTCCTATGGACAGGTGGTTATTTAATTTTTATGAATGAACACTTTGAAGTGGTAAGGTGGCGGAGCTTAAAGTTTTCTGACCACACACTCACACACAAATGTTTCAGACCTTGCGTGTTAAGTTACTCGTTTTATTTTGTTTTATGATTATGGAAAGTCAACCGGAGATTTATGTTCAATAAACATCAAACTTGGATAAGCATCTTCTCTGAGCGTGCTTACTAAAAAGTGTGTCGGTAACTCTCCACCTTAACATCAGCTGGCTATAAGAAGATGCACATAGGAGTAGCCACTTCAAGTGTGGACCTCTTTTAGAAGAGGGGGGGTGGTAGTTTTAGCTTTGTGTACATTCATCCTCTGATTATTATTTCCTCGAAAAACTGGATTGTCATTGTGATTGAACGAGCTTGTAAATGAGTGTTAGCTACCTGCTGCTGAACTGATCCTGTAAGTGTCTTTCAGTGGTTTGTCCTGCAGTTAGTTTTAGTTTTATACTCATAGAAAGAGAGTGTGTGCTGGACATATCAGACAGATACAAATAAACTGCAGGCAGAAGTATTTCCAATTGACACCACAGTGTTGTTTGAAGCATCACATATGTCATTGTACACAATAGAATCTGCTTTGTATTCACTCTCTCAGTGTGTCTTTTTGAGTGTTGCATGTTTGAGTTTTGGGATTTGTCTGCTATTGTCACGATTCAATCCAGCCAGACATTGTAAACATCTAAGTTGTTTTTAACAGACTAAAAAAAAAAAAAAAAAAAAACAAAAAAAAAATATAATATATATATTATATATATATATATATATATATATATATATATATATATAGAGTATAGATATATTGGAGTCACAATCACAGAGCTCTGGACCTAAATGAAAGCCCGGCGGGACCATATTTACATCAGCTCCTCAGTTTGTTGGCTGAAGGTCTTCAGTACTTCTATATTAAACTATCTGTTTTAAAAAGGAAAACAGCTATTGTACATTTAAAGATGCACATGAGAGTCTAAGAACTGGATTATTAAACAACAGGCTCCTAATATCGACAACAACCACTTCTAACATAAAGTAATTATTCTAGGTGATTTTAATATTCACGTGGACAACCACAATGATAGTCTTAGTACTGCGTTTATCTCTCTATTAGATTCAATCGGCTTCTGTCAGAGTGTAAATAAACCGACTCATTGTCTGAACCACACTCTTGATCTCTCTCATATGGCATTGAAATTGATCATCTAATAGAGGGATCCCTCCTCTGTGGCTCTTCCTGAGGTTTCTTCCACATTTTTTCCCTGTTAAAGGTTTTTGTGGGCAAGTTTTTCCTCACTGGAACCGAGGGTCTAAGGACAGAGGGTGTCACTCCCTGTACAGATTGTAAAGCCTTCTGAGGCAAATGTACTTTGTGACTTTGGGCTATACAAATAAAATCTGATTTGATTTGATTTGACAAAAATAATAATAATAATAATCATCTCACTGGTTTGATTCATGACTTCTCCTGTCCCGGCAAAG
Source organism: Larimichthys crocea (assembly GCF_000972845.2). NCBI lineage: Eukaryota > Metazoa > Chordata > Actinopteri > Sciaenidae > Larimichthys > Larimichthys crocea. The sequence goes on along the minus strand of NC_040033.1, from coordinate 20,553,373 downwards.
TTTCCTCTCCACCTGTGTGTCTGTTAGTTTGCATGCCACAAAGCTGTGTCTGTGTAAAGCAGCCTCAAAGTAATCACAGAAACACTCACAACAATAATAAACCTAAGATAGAAACACATTGTTAATAAATATAGACATTAAAACGTAGGCAGTACTGTGTGAGCCAGGCCAGGGACAGTTCTTGTTTGGTGAAAGTCTATATGGCTGTGGCTCAGGAGGTAGAGCGGGTCGTCCACCACGCAGTTCGATCCCAGACTCCTCCAGTCTGCATGTCGAAGTGTCCTTGGACAAGGTACTGAACCCCAAGCTGCTCCTGAAGGCTGTGCCATCAGTGTGTGAATGTGTATGAATGGTTAGCTCCTCAAACTGATGAGCAGTTGGCACCTTGCATGGCAGCCAATGCCATCAGTGTATGAATGTGTGTGAATGGATGAATGAGATATGTAATGTAAAAGAGCTTTGAGTGGTCAGAAGACTAGAAAGGTGTTTTATAAGTATATTCCATTTACCATTTCTTCAATGGTTAAATTATGACTTTATATCATACATACAATATATGCGATGATGTATATATATTATTATATATTATTATTTAGAGTGCATCATACCACAGAGACAGCACTAGTGAAAGATACAAATGACTTTATAATTGCATCAGATAATTGTTGTGTTAATGGTGAATCCTCCCATGCACACCGAAGTCAGTCACGGAGTTCCACAAGGTTCTGTGCTTGGACCAAATCTGTTCACCTTGTATATGCTTCCTTTAGGCAACATCATTAGATTCGCTCCAACTTTCATTGCTATGCCGATGGTACCCAATTATATTTATTGGTCAAGTGGGATGAAACCAATCAATTAGCTAAACTTCAAGCGTGCCTAAAGGACATAAAAACGACAAAAATGACCTGCAATTTTGTGATTACTTTTATATATAATCTGATGGAAATATCCATCTCCTAACTGCTAAATGCTCTGAATCCATTTATATGTGAAACACAGTGATGATGTTATGAAGCAAAACAAAACAAAATAACAAATGAGTAAATAAACTGCAATAAACTATAGAACTATAGATTCAGATTGTTATGAGTCTTATTTTATTCATCGAACCAGGTTTAATGGAATACATGGACTTTTCTGTTTTACATCAGTTCATCAGAATAATCACACAATGAAGTTAACCAACTTTTGGATATACATTCTCAGACCCATTTCTATGTAATGCAGTATATTTTGCAATAAGGCTTCTGAAAAAAATATATAATAATAATAATTTCCACCTGGGATTATTAAAGTATTTCTGATTCAGATTCTGATTCTGATGACAGAGCAATTTTTATATAATTCTATCATCATTAAGTTTGAAACTAAATATGATTTGAATTAAGGTTGGTGGTTAACAATTCAGAAATGCCAAATAGATGTAAAGGTTCTTCCTTCCAGGGGAATATAGTCTGTTCTATACTACATACAAAAATGTTAGACAGATAATGCCTTTTTATGGTTAGTATGTAAGAAATCAACACACATTTACTGTTTTATTCTGCTCTAAATGATTAATTGTGTTTGCTGCTGGTTGTCAGCCACACTGTGGAATTGCAGCTGAAATAAAGAGTAAACATTTATTTTATTTTAATTTGTGTCTTTCTGTTTTGTTTGTTAGGTTTCATTTGAGCTGTGAACAGGTAATCTGTTCCCTTTGTGTAGTAACCCTTCGATGCACAACATGGGTCAAGCAAGCGACAACCTCTGTGGTGTGAAGTGAAGTCAACATGCCAAAAACTGCAGTTCCTTAAACGTCCACTTGAGGCTGGCTCTAGAAGTGAGTCAGTCTCCATAAGTCCCCATGTTTAAATGTCCAACTTCACAGCAGAAATAAACATGTTTACAGCCTGGTACAAAAAACTGTTTTGGTCTCTATAGCTAATTTCCTCGTTCATGACAACTGCCAAGATGGAGGTGATCACCACACTGAGCTTTACGACAGCACTTCAGAAACCAGTGGGTGACATCAAGAGGACTACGCCCATGTTTTATACAGTCTATGGTCGGAACTGAGTTTTTATTTTCTATAACTTAGCAATAAATACATTTTGTCATTTATTTTCTTCAGGTATTTGTTAATAAACTGTTTTGATTTGATTTTGACTTATAAATGTTTATTTTCAGTTTTGCAGTTTGCTGACCTGTGTCTATGCCCTGTTTTTGCATGCATGGCTGACAGTTGCTATAACTTTGAAATAATGATTTTATCACGTAATATGTCTTAAATGAAGATAACCTGTTCTTATACACAGTAACTGCTAAATTATTATTGTTAAAACAAGGTGACACAGGTGCTCCATCTTCCTCCCACAGTCAGCATGCAGGTTAATTCGGTGACTCTAAACTGTCCGTAGGTGTAAATGTGAGTGTGAATGGTTGTCTGTCTCTATTTGTCAGCCCTGTGATAAAGTGGTAACTCTTGAGTGTACCTCGCCTCTTGCCAAACGTCAGCTGGGATTGGCTCCAGACCCCCGCGACCCTGATATGGTTACGCTTTTATAAAAAATGAATAAATGATAAAACATGAAACATCACAAACACCACCCTGTCGTCTACACTGAATCCATTTAACTCTTAAAAGTCTTATTTTTCTGCCATGAAGTTCTAGATTTTTGAAGAAATCATGAATTTCTGGTGTACCTTTTGTTCTGAAATCGACCATGAAGCCCTGAGCAGGATCTGAAAACTATGACCTGTACTATTACAACCCTCTGAAAATGTGTATACAGTGTAACCAACAGAGCATGTACTGTATGCAGAAACAGACTGCATTCTCTCTCTCATTCGCACTTTCACACTCTCCCACAGACACACAGACACACACACATACTATAACATGGATACAGTCTGAATGAGCCAAATGCCACCTGCATATTTCCTAACACATTCTGGAGACACCTTGTCACCCTGTCAAGACACGTGTGGCATTTTAATTTACCAACCGTCGAAACCTTCCAATTCACTTGGACTGTTGTGTTTTGTCATGTGACTTTGGGCAGCGTGTTTCAGAAAGAGTTATGTCTGCAATCAATGCTCAAAGAAAGACCGTTGTATCAAAGCTACATAAGTTTGATTAGTTTTCCACAATTGATCAACCTAAGGATGCACTCCTGAATCCACTGGCCCAGGTCAGAAACCACAGAGACTTTAAATAGCACTAACAGCACTATAAGTATCAACTATATCAACTTTTGTCAGTAATACTTTATTTGAAGAGGTGTGCGTAAGACTGACATGCCATGGTAAATGGGCCACTCAAAGTGATTTTACATGATACAACATGCTTATCAGGTTAATATGGTGTTCCACAGGGATCAGTTCTCTGCCCCCTCTTGTTTTGTGTCTTCTTGTTCCCCTGGTGCAATCATTTTCTGTATTTTAATACCCACAAGATTGAAATGGGTCTTGTAGGTCCAGCCAGACTCATATCACTTTTTTACAGATTTTTCAATTAACCTTGAGAGACCCATACAATTAAGAATCTAGGGAAAGCGTCAGGACCTTAAATTTGAGTTCCATGTAAAGTACAAAGCACAAACTGTCTTCTTCCACATCCGTAAGATAGGCCAAATATGCAATTCCAATTCCACAGCTGCCAGAATCCTCACATGAGCCAGCAAGAGTGCTAATCTTACACCAGTACTTATATCTCTGTATGGCTAGTTCTCACAAGAGCTGTTTTCAAAATCCTCCTCCTCACCTATAAGGCTTTTAAAAGGCCTGCTCCCCTCATATATCTCCAGCCTAATTTATCTCCATATACTGCATCATGTCCTTTACTTCCCCTTAATGCTGGTTACCTAACCATCCCTTGATTTAATAAGAATTTATTTGGTGGTTCAGCGTTCACCCACCGTGCTCCGTTTCTCTAAAATAATTTACTATTACACATTCAGGAGGCAAGCTCTGTTGATACTTTCGAATTCGTCTTTTTTCTCTTCATTATGACCTCTCCTAATTTCACAGACTGCAACCCTAATAACACACTGTTTTTCCTACATGACACATAGCTACCCCAATCTGACTATAGGTATATGATGATGTTTATTAAAAATTATGAACCACCTTGCCATTTTTACATTATCACGTGTGTGTGCAAGGTGCAGTGGAGGATGATGGATGGTGTCACAAACCTAACATAAGTAGGAGACAGATGTGGATGTAGAACACAACTGTGTATTTCCCAGCCTCTTCTTTTTCATCTGAACATTTGGAAGCTGCATCAGGTCTGACCCTGTCTTCTTTATTCTCCTCTTTGGGAGCATCAGTCAGTCGATACGGGCCCCCACTAAACGTGTTACTGTGAAAGTCAGCCAGTCAGCTCCTTGGTGGGGCTTCAGGTCTAATTGAAGGCACAGTTAAAAAGTTGTGTTTTGTGGAGCTGCACTCTTTCTTTTGTATAAAACATTCCTCACACAGACTGTCAAATGTGGTCTGAGCAGTCATGGCAGGGTCTCTGTGGAACACAGTACTGGGAAAATAAAGAATCTGTCTGTGTGACCTTTTTAATAAATAATAGCATATTCATATTTCTGTATTTTGGAGGAAGTTCCTCAGTTTTCGTTAGAGTTTAACAACAGAGGCAAAGCTATATTGATTGACTTGTTATTGATCGTACATAGATGAGGTTATTAAACTGTATTGGGAGCACAAATCACTGTCTACCAATTGCATTTGTTTTTTCCACTGACACCAGTGAGATCTTAGAGGAGGGACTTACTGGTCCAAAGGGGAGTCCCAACAGCAGGTCAGAACATGCTGATTTATTAGTTGCTACAGGACTTGGCCAGCAGCAGTAGCAAAGCCAGAAACCAAATTGTTAAAATCAAGAAAATCAGTTGGACTTGATCCCACACAAGTCTTCTGAAACATATGCACGAGCACCAGTGGGTAAGTTGATTGCAGACCAGAGTGAAACTTGGCTGTCCTCACATTTGTGTGCTTTCTACAGCTGCTGTCTGTAGCGAGGATTTTCACCCTACACAGCTACACGGACTTCTACAGACATGCTGCGGCTCCCATGCCGTGCAGCGGCGTGCACAGAGGTATCAGCATGTCCACACCATGAGGGGCAAATTATTCTGTGTACTCTCCTGAAAATTAAAGTAAAACTTTTTTTTTTTTTTTTTTTTTTTTTTTTTTTTGACAGTCATTAGAATGCAGCAAACAAAGTCACTTTTTTCTGTGGGAGAACCAACATCCCCACAGTTTATAATTTTTATTTCAAGTTATTCTTTTATTCATAGAATTTAAGAGAATCATCTTAATAGTTAACCCCTTACCAGGATGCAGGTTGTAAAACAAAAAAGTGCTTTTCAGTAACATGTCGAATCAACATCATTATTATTTTTTGTCTTTCTGTGTGTGTTTAGACATCTTAGTCATCTAGACAATGGCCAGACAGTCCACCAGATACGCTGCAGAGCATTTCAGAAGCATTTCTGTGCTCTGCTCGGAGGAGGACACGCAGCAGCACAAAGCAGGTCCAGCTGGCTGAAAGACAGACATAGACACAGCATAGAGATTCTGGTCACTTTTCAAAATTAAATACCCTGTGCAGACATATCTGGCTATCTAGCCTCACGGTAGACACGAGAAAAAATGACCAAATCTGAGCAGACACACACTCCAGTTCTTAAACACTCCTGATGGGCTATGAAGCTGCATGGAGAACAGACCAACACAGCCACACAGAGCCGTGCCGGGTGGAATGAGGGGGTAAGGAGGACACCATTCCTGTTGAGAATAAATGCCACTGGAGCAGCACCAAGTATATCAACTAGTGTTTTAAAGTCCCTTTGGACTGTACACACGTTGCATAGTGCGTACTCCACAGCTGGATGAACAGCTGCCAGGGTTACTGTCTACTGATGCAAAAGCTTTTTTTTACCAAACCTCCCTCAGTAGCCCTCACTGAGTGTAGCCCACCTGCAGGAGCCGTGTGGTCTGCTGTTATTTCCTCACTGAAGGAATGAATGACCTTCTCCCCAAGCTTTGGCATTAGCATACATTGTATTTCTCCATCCACATAATAAAAATACGCAGAGTGAATCCCAGGCCTTTGGATGTTTGCTTTTGGCTTTGACTTTAATCCTATTTTGCTCGGATGCATTGGTGGTTTGCTGCTGCAGCCATGGCGGCTAATCTGGCTCTGACTAATCTGGCTAGCCTTGTTGTTTTAGTCTGTTTGCTAATTAATGATGTGCTCTTTACATTTCCCAGGCCACTGCCTACACCTCAGTGAAGTCTGTGTGTGTGTTCATTTAGTCAAAGTTCAATTATTTATCAGTCCTTTCTTATAGTTTTTAATTAAATACACATTGCAATGAATCTAAAAATCAGGTATAAAGAATGAACAGTGGATGTAATGATGATTTTTTTCCATGAAACAATTGGGTTACAAATACTTCCAGCCCATTTCCTGACTGCCTGGAAATGTTTGTTTTTACCACAATCCACAAAAGCCTCTCTGTACTCTTCTTGCAAGTAAATGGTCTCCCGACATTTGCATTCCCCTCAGCAATATAATCTCGCTACTTTCAGTTATCACCCTGGAGCGTTCGATTTCAAACGCCAATGAACACACAGCTGAAAGAGCACACGAGTGCCACATCTCTCATCAGAAAATCAAAAGAAAAATCCGACACAAAAAGTCTAGTTTTATTGTTGCAGGCGGGACACCATGCTGTGCCCTCTAACTACACTTTATTACCTGTGAAATGAAAGAATTAATAGGGTGATGATGACAGGTGTGCCATAAAGAACGCCTGGACATTCCATCCTGGCCAAGTCCAATCACGGTTGATGAAATTCGGGTTCGTCAAAGCCCCGTGTCGCCGTCAGAAAATCATCTTTTCACTCACTCTCCTACTGTGAACAGATTAAAACAAGTGGCTTTATACATTGCCACACTGCCTGTGGGATACTAATTGAGGTAGGCTACTGGTAAAACAGAGGGAAAACAGCTCAAAATGGCCCCGTCTGGATTGCAACAAAGCACTGCTAAAGGAAGCTTTGTGGGTTTTATGTTTTTCTTTTTTGTTTGTTTGTTTGTACCAGGACTACAGGGAAATAACTTCTCCTATTGTTTTCAGTGGCAGTGCAAACAGGATGATTGCAGGAGGCAGGCGGAGTGCCACAGGGAGGAAGCTGCTGCTTTTCTACTTAGCATTAAGAGCAAGGAGAAAAGAATGCAGAGAAAGCATCTCTTAAAACAGACAGTCACAATAAGAAACAACACAGTGAGTGTGTGTGGCGGGGGTGGTGGTGGTGGTTGAGGTGGGTGGGAGGGCAGCCTCTGCAGAGCACAGTGCATCCACACAATTAAGTAAACTCTTGCATTAAATAAGATGCAGTGGAACATCAGCAGTGCTGCAGTAAGAATCCTGAAGCTGAACCCAGAACTGCGACGTGCTGTGACTGTGCACTGTGCTGGCTGGAATGGTGGAGCTGTCCTTGGTCCTGAACTGCACTGCTCTCATCACCCTCACGCTACCTTTTTAAGTTCTGTTGAAAAGAGGGAATTATGGATGAATGTTGGGACTACAACCCTGAAGACGCAGTATATTCTACAAAACTACAACAATGAACTACCCATGAAGTCAGAATTGATGTTGATTGATGACACAAAGTCATGTTTTCAGGATTTTCAGGTATTCTTCATGGTATTTTAGAGTTTGTCGTTTTCTGATAAACCATAAAAAGTTGTTGATGACTAATTTTACATCCAATGAAATGCTTTCTCTCTTCTGACGTGCTTCCTGTTTGATCCAGTCTGTAAGCTGCTACAGTCATCTGTGTCTGGGCCTCACTGATTACTGTACAAAAGCACAACTTCAGAACTTTATTCAGTGATTTTGGTGAAACTGGATCAGATTTTATACATAAGATATTTGCTGCTCAGCTTCAACTCTCTGTGATTTACAGAGTTTACTGATGGACTACTTTAGCCAAGCTGCTTGTTAAATTAGCTAAACACAAATTTACTGCTAACTGAATCTTTTGTTTGTAGGCAACAGTTTGTTTGTTGCTTGACAACCTTTGAGAACAACAAGCAATAATGTTACACTACTGAGGTGATTTACAGACTTTAGGACGGAAACATTGCTAAGTAGTGAACAGCTAACTGTCGTTCGCTTGGTCAGCTGTGTAGCTAACCAAACTGACTCAGCCCCGGGAAGCCATTGTCTAAAACCAGTAAAAAAATAATCACCTTATTATGCCACTGTATTCCCTGCCAGACAGGCCACAACTGGTTTCAGCAGTTGTCGAGTTTAGCTCATTTAATACAACTTATCAGCTATCACTTAATCTTAAGGCACGAGAAGTACAAGCTTTGTGACAAGCCCTTTAAGGCAACTTTTGTGTATACCTGGGAAAAGCAACCAAAGACAAAAAAAAAAACATTGCCTGAATGTAATTTTAGCAAGTTGAAGATACACTTCCACACTCATACACATTTCATACTGCCAAGTCACAGCTACTGCATAAAATCATATTGGTAAACAAATAGTGAAGTTACAGTTTCACAGACATAGCACTGTATAATTTCTGCTGCACTTAAAGTGCTAAATGACATCACTAAAACAGCTATTTTTACAGATATTTCTTTATGGTACCTTGGTTGGTTTATCGATTCAGGTCAATAAAGATGGAACTCCTGATGCTCTATTCTTGCCCCTGAGTGCCCATCAATGTGTGATGAGCAATATGCAATATGTGTCATACATGGTAAATAGTAAATGGACTGTACTCATATAACACCTTTCTAGTCTTCTGACCACTCAAAGCACTTTACACTACATATCTCATTCACCCATTCACACACATTCATACACTGATGGCATTGGCTGCCATGCAAGGTGCCAACTGTTCATCAGTTTGAGGAGCTAACCATTCACACACTGATGGCACAGCCTTCAGGAGCAGTTTGGAGTTCGGTAATTCCTCTTTACCCACCTAGATATTTGATAGAAATGTAAACTAATACCGCCTTTATTCTCACAACACTCTGCAGATAAAAGAAATGGACGGCGAAAATACACAGTACACAGTGCATTATCAGATTTGCTAACTCAGCAAAGAGGTGTGCCTCAAGGTCCTACTTTAGAACCACTTCTGTTTGACATTTTTATTAATGATATCCCTTTGTTCTGTTTGCTGTGTACAATTATATGCATGTAAGCACTTGGCTGTGAAGCGAAGCCAATGTGAAAGTTCCAAAAACTGCAGTTTCTCAAACGTCTGCTCGAGACTGGCTCCAACCACACTTTTCACCCACAGGTTTCTGAAGAAACCCACAGGGTGATAGGAGACTACATCAAAGTTTTATACAGTCCTACTTTATTCTTTATACACTTTCATAGTGTGTGGCAGTTGTTTAAGTGTTTGTTGTTGTTTATATTGTATTTATTGCTACAATAATATTCAAATATATTTTTCTTACTTGTCACTTTTCAACATCTATCTTGAAAAATATAATGAGACTTTCACCTGCTTAGATATAAAACAATAACAGTGAAACATTATGATACAAACAGCAGTGATATGGTATAATACCAACGGCTGACTGAAGAGAATGTTTTACCGATGGAGAAGTTATTGTCAACATATTCTTGCAGATTGGACCGTCAACGGCCAGCTCTATTATGCAGCAATAGGTCTCTTCGACCCTGGCCACCACAGTGTTGAGATAGACTGGCACCTACTGTTCTCAACCAAAGCAAAACAATTAATACTGCAGAGGACATCAAGGCCCACACGTGACCTTGTGTAAGCTAAGGATAGAAAATTCCATAACAACTCTGATATGCAGAACTGACTCTGTAAGTTCAAGTGTGTGTGTGTTTGTGTGTGTGTGTGCATATTGCTTTGCCAGTCACTGTGGAGTGGAGAAGCTGCTGATTGCTGATCAGTGTTAAGCTAATGCTAGCCTACAGCTTCACCCTATCTTTAAAGCTGAGTGGGGCCACTGCTGATTGTAATGGAGGAGTCCAGCTCTCAGCACTCTGTTGGCACAAGTGGATCACAACTGATTGCCTTTCAGCATGAGAGCAAAACTACACTGAAGTGAGAGAGCAAGTATAAATACTGGTTTGTGGAGATCATGTGAGTACTGTTTGACAGGATTCCACACAGAGGAGAAGAACATCAGGTACAGGATGTAATGTGTTTATTCTTCAGTTTTTAATGAGAATGTGTAGATATGTTCATTCTACAGATGCTACAGATGCATTAAAAATACACTTTCAACATTTTTTGTAACATGTCTTTTTATGCGTAACACCAATGTGCATTTCTCATATGTACTTGAATTATCACTCATTAACAATACAGTATTTAACCCTAGTGTTCAAGTCCTCAAAAAGAAATTGTTTCCCCAAAAGCATACATACATACATTATCTGTAACCGCTTATCCTCACTAGGGTCAGTGCCAGTTTCCCCCCAAAAGCAACATTAGCAGAAATGAAATAAGCATAATGGGTTACAAACAGGTTGGGTTGAATTTTCTTTCAAACAAATCATTTGATCATTAAAGGATTAATACTAGGCTGGAGGGGACTAGTTTATGCCTCACAAGTCATTTTTTTTCTTAATGGCAGCCATGTAGTGATTGGGTTGGGATGAGTTCTGAGTTGCATATCCTTCCCTGCCAAACCAATCAGTGTTTGTTTAACACACAGAGCTGCATGCTTCAGTATTAACACTAGCCATGACTTTCCATTCAGTTTGTATGTCTAACAGGTCTAATATTTCTGCAGGTGTTATGCCCAGGATGGGAGAGTCTTCCCTTATCACGCATGGACTTGGTGTTACGTAAGGTCTTTTGGGGCCTCTGGGGGAGAGGCAGAGAGGGACCCAGAACAGCAGAAAGAGGAGGGGGAGCTAACGAAGACATTGCGGTCTCCGTAATATCTATCAGGTTCCCCTCTTTACTGACCCACTGTCATGGTGGCTGTGGTTACCATACGGACACTTTTAGGTGTTTTGAGGGGACGAAACTGTGATTTTATAGGGATGGGGCAGTGGGGTCTTGGGACTAGTGTCCTAGTGTCGTCCCTGTCTTCAGTCTGTAACACTGTTTTTTTGTTTTTTGTGGTGGTCCTGTGGACGTGGGTGGAGGGTCTGATTTTCGGTCGTCTTCATTACTTTTGGTACCAATAGCACAATGAGTTAATATATTAAAGAATGAGACACAAACCAAAGCAGTGAATGTTTTATTGATTTGGTGTATCTATTGTGTCAACCATGTGTGTGTGTGTTAGGGATCGGTACCGAATTCGGTACTTTTATTGGTACCAACTGAATTCCCCCAGAAGTACAGAGTATCGATTCACGTGAAGTTAATCTGTACCACATTTCGGTGCCTGAACGCACCTTCACGTTGCATCTTGCTTAGAGTTAGAGTGGAGGTCGTGGCAACGGCAGTGGACGCAGAGGAGCGTGATTACGTCAGTGGCGGCTTGACGATCACAGTGAGCAGCATGGCAGACTGAAAGCGCTCGCGGGTGTGGCTCCATTTCTCAAAGATTGATGTAGACTATGCATGCTGCAATATTTGTGATGCCAAGTGCAAGGCCAGCCATGGCAATTCGACAAACCTGAGGAAGTATTTGGTCAAATGTGAAAGGTACCCATCCCTAGTGTGTGTGCAGGTTCTGTGATGCTCTCAGCAGGGAATGAGTGGAGACCAGGCCTGCAAGGTAGCCTGAACAAAGATGCTCGTTGTGGTAATGTGCAGCTAAAGGTATTTGATAAAATGTGATGTGACTGTGCAGTATGATGAATGAAATGTATGTGTGTGTGTGTATGTGTAAATCACTCACCTGTGTCTTCTCTCAAGGGTGTTCGGGTGAAAAGAGTCCCCAGGTTAAAAGATGCATTTTAAATGCATTTTAAGGTTTTTTGTCCAATTTTTGTTATGTTGAGATGTAATGGAAGGGGCAGAATCCCCCAGACTGTGTCAGGGTCTAGGTTGGTAGCAGCAGCAGGGTATATAAGGCTGCTAGTTCTACCACATGTGGCTGCTGGTAGGAGCAGGTGGTGTTTTTTGTGTGTACTGTGTCATGTAGTGTGTGTATTTTTGCTTTGTGCGTATGTACCATGTAAACGGTCGTATGTATGGGGGTGCATGACATCCCTGGTTTGCCAAAGATTTAGGCTGAAAGCCTGGCTCTCTATAGCTTTGAGGGTGAGTGTCCCGTAGCTCAGGTGAACATGCAGCATAGCTCGGGTTCTAACTCGAGTGCTCGCGTTGGTGGTAGTCGGGTGAGCGAGCATGTGGCTCCTCATTCAGTCGGTAGGAAACCATAGTCCGCCCTTTGTTCCATCTGTGATAGTCCATGCTGGAGCTTTGTTGGAAAAAGCTGAGGAAATGTGGGCTGTCGGCAACAATGTTTCGGTCTGTAGAAAGACCTTCAGAATGAAAAGTGTTGTGTTTTTTTTGTTGTTGTTGTTTTTTTCTCTGCACTTCTTACTACATTTGTTGAATTTACTTAATCCAGTTAAGTCAACAATTTCCACAAAACTGAGCGGTGTTATATATAATTTAATATTATTATTGACATGACAGTAACTGACTTACGTTCAACTAGACTGTATTATGCAATTCTAACATTATCTGGTCAACTTCAACTCTGGGCAGAATGTTCTAACCAGCTCTGTATACAAGGCAGGCGACACCACACTGAAAAACTTTAAGAGAAGAAAATCTACATTTCTTTGAGAACGATTGTTGTGAAATGTAGGTAGTAGAGAAGATATGTTTAATGACTCGCAGGTCAACTCTCTTTCTCAGGACAACAGGAGAACTGGATTTGACCAAAGGAAAAAAAAAACAAGGCAAGGACAAGAGGCTGAAGAAAAACAGTAAGCCAGGAACACTCTGCAACATAAAGATTGCCTCTGAAATGAAAAATAACACCTGGAGGAATGAGGAAAAACTCCTGCAAGTGGCTCATGCAACTGGTGAGAATAAAAACACCACTGTACTCCAGGAGGAGAAGAACAAAATCCAGCTTCTCCAAAAAGAACTGGACAGGATCAGTGCATTACACAAGGAGCTCAACGAAAGGTATCAGACTGATGTCACCACCATCAGACAGCAGACTAACAACTTTCAGTGTGGCCTCAACAATGAAGTCCAACAAAAACAACTTTTACAAGCTAATTTTTTGGACCTACAAGCAGCATATGGACTCTTGTGAACCGTGTCCAAAACTTCAGGGAAGGCTGCAATCCAGTTCATCCCCGGGGTCACCTGTGTAACATCATAATAGCCACTGTCACAGCACAGCAGGAACTAGTCATCAAGATTCAGTAGGGGCTTTCTAGTTGAGTAAAAGTCAGCTATTGATGGTTGCAAGTTCAATAGATGATGGCGGTGTGACAGGAGATATTGAGGACCTGAGTGAACCACAGCTGTACGAACTGATTGTCGACTACATAAGAAGTGAGAAACTGAGAGGCCTGGATGATGAAGGCATGGCACAACTCCTTCTCCTTGATGACAACATGCTGAGTGACCTGTTATCTACAGACACCAGAGTAGTTGGAGTTAGCAAGGCTGCTTCACTTGGGAGGGGAGATGCAACGAGTGCTCCATTCCACCTCTTCCTGCCCAGAACCATCCAGATGAACAACGACCCAAAGACGTTCATGCCCTGTCACCCTCACCACAGAACAGACATGAGCATGCTAACTCATCTACAGAGAACAGAGATAGCCACATGCTTCCAGCACCTCCACGGCATGCCAGCTAAGAACCTTGCCACTCCAACACCAGCCAAAACACTTCCAGCAGGTGTTGTGGGTTCTCCCCTTGGTAGGGTGAGTTTGTCTTCCAGTATGGGAGATCAGGTACCAAGGTTTAATGATGTTGCAGCTCTGCTCCCTCACAGAGAGTTCAGGGTACATGGTGGACAAATCTCTGATGTTGGTTCTGAAATATCATACAGAAGGTTTGCATGAGGGTCTTACAGAAACTGAGGTATTTCGCACTGTGCTTAAGATGATAAAACCTGGTGCAATGTCAGGGCAATGTTAACTAACAAAGGTGACTTAACTGTTGATGGGCTAAAGCGGTTTCTCTGTGCACACATTAACAGTACTGAGCTCTTTTAAGAGTTAAGTAATGCTAAACAGCAAGACAGAAAGAGCCCACAGCAGTTTTTGTACAGAATCATGGGATTAAAGGAGTTTGTGTTATGGTTCAGTTTAGTATGTCTTGGTTGTGTTTTTTCTTTTCGTGCTCTCTCTGTTCCCCCTCCCATTTCTGTTTCCTTGCAGAGCTTGTGTGTGGCAGGTTGTGTGGCTGGCTCCTCCTGTTGGCAGCTGAGGCACACCTGTATTTATTCAGCCCATTTCCTCCACCTCTTATGCCTGGCCTTCACTCCTGCTCACTGTCAGATTATTCCATGCTCTCGCTCTGCATGCCGTTTGCCTGCGCTCAGCTTCAGAAGATCTCCTCCTGCCAGCCTCATCAGCCTGCCTTGTCTAGTTTTTGGTTCGTGTAATTAAAGTATTTTCAGTTCCACTCACCAGTGTGTGTGTGTCTCTGCTCTGGGGTCCACATCTTAAAGAACTTAACAGCTTGTTCTGTTTGAGTCACAGCAGCCTGGTACAGAGTTTACTATGATAAAAAGTTTGTTCAGGGTACCTTTCTCCACATGCTTTATCAAGGCTTAAGTGCTGCGCAGTGTCCTGGAGCGGTGCTGCAGGCTCACCTGCAGAACCCAGCGCAGGACATAATGATATAAAGGGATATTTTGTCTACTTTCTTATAAATGTTAGGATCCCTGGGGATTTTCACAATAAGGGCACTGTGTTTTTGATTAAATGGAACTCAGAACCTGACTCTAATGTGTTTGTTAACTGCACTGTACTGACATTTGGTAATGACTACGCAGCATGAAACTTTGCTGTCAGTCCTAACCTCACAGACCTGCACTGTAACAGACTTTTTCCTCAAATTTCTTAGCATCTTGTATTGTAATACATTTAAGGTACTATACATCAATTTACTATAAATGTATTTCATTTACTTACCACAGATGATTCATAGCAGTATGTACACATCCTACAACACACTTTCTTTATAGTGGATATTTTATAGCTCCCTCCAATTATTGGAGACATTTAGCATTATAACAGGCTTTTGAGTGTGGCAAAAAAAAGGGGACAATTACACAAATAAAATCTTATCTTCACAAATTGTTGCATTGTTTTACTAACAGAATTAGGCCATGTTGTGTGCACCATCACTGATGAACACAAGCAACAATTCTAGCTGCTGTGCAGCAATGGTCGAGGCCGGGCAACTTTAAGGCAAAATGAGGCAATTTGAAAGTGAAAGTTCAAAAGCTGTGGCACATATTGTTGATTTGTTATGAATTTTCTATTTTTTAAATTTTTTTATTTAAACGCTTATTGTGCTCTTAACAAACAGCATTGTTGTGCCAACTCTGCAGTAGATGGGTAGTGTGACCCTATGATTGTTTCTGCTGACCTCAAGTGCCCTCTTGTCTGAAGCACTGCTAGTCACTGATTATTAATAATAATACATTCTATTTATTTATTTACTCAAAGTCGCCTTTACATAGTAAAAACAAACATGATAAAGTAATACATGAAATAAAAACAAATAAGATGATCAACACATGAACAAT
Source organism: Larimichthys crocea (assembly GCF_000972845.2). Lineage (NCBI taxonomy): Eukaryota > Metazoa > Chordata > Actinopteri > Sciaenidae > Larimichthys > Larimichthys crocea. The sequence continues at coordinate 20,537,658 of NC_040033.1, read as the reverse complement.
GAAACACAGTTAAGTCTGAAAAAATGGGTTTTGATCAATGATTTGAAAGCATTTAAGGGGAGAGAGTTCAAAAGGGAGGGGGCAGCAATGGAGAAGGCTTTGTACCCCCAAGTTTTGTGCTTGGTCCTGGGAGGAGGAGCGGAGGCAGTGGGAGGGGTGCGATGGTCGTGAGGTTGGATGGGGTCTGGTTCTGGAGGGTTTTGAAGGTGAGGAGAACTCTGAACATTAAACTGAATGTGATGAGGAATTGGGAGCGAATGGAGGTTTTGGAAGTAATATAAATTCTAAATTCATTTATTAATTGTTCAACATTTGTAAAAACCTAGCACCCAGCATGTGTGTCTTAGTAATATCCTTTGCACTAGAAAGCAGACATGTTGAAACTCCTTCAAAAGCATCTGAGGTGAGTGACACTCCATCCACAGGAGAGCAGGAGTACTGGTGGGCAGGTTGGTGTAGGTGCAGAGGAAAGGAGGTGCTGCAGGTGGAGCTCTAGAGAAATCTGTGGAAAACACAGAGTGTAAGACCAAGGCCGAAGTACAACAGATAACATAAAGAGGAGAGGAGGCTCCATGTAACCTGATGTGTCCCCCAGCAGTGTAAGCCTATAGCAGCGTAGCTATAGAATGGTTCAGAGCTACCTGCCACACAACAAAGAGGAAGATGGAAAGCTTCCCCACTGTATTTCAACTTTAAACATTATAAATCAATGAAATGATGACAGGGAGTTGTGTCTGTGCAAATATGATGATCAAAATTCCCTAAATGTGGCTTAACAATGGGCTCTACTCACTGTTTACTCTCAACTTACCTGCTCTGTTTGAAGCTGATCCTAGTGCTGTCTTAGGATGAGTTCATGCATCAGCTCATGATGGACCTGTCGGTCTGTCTTCTCCCGCTTATCCGTTGCCAGGTCCCGGGGGCAGCAGCCTCAGCAGGGATGCCCAGACTTCCCTCTCCCCGGCCACTTCGTCCAGCTTTTCCAGGGGGACCCCAAGGCGTTCCCAGGCCAGCTGAGAGACATAGTCCCTCCAGCGTGTCCTGGGTCTTCCCCGGGGCCGCCTCCCGGAGGGACGTGCCTGGAACATCTCACCAGGGAGACGTCCAGGAGGCATCCTCATGAGCCCAGCCACCCTGTGAAGGAAGCTCATTTCGGCTGCTTGTATTCGCGATCTCATTCTTTCGGTCACTACCCAAAGCTCGTGACCATAGGTGAGGGTAGGAACGTAGATCGACTGATAAATCCTGAGAACTCCTCCACTTGAGGCAGGATCTCATCCCCAACCCGGAGGCTGCACTCCACCCTTTTCCGGCCGAGAACCAAGGCCTCGGATTTGGAGGTGCTGATTCTCCAAATGATGGACCCACATCTGCTAAATAGGGACACACATGACATTTCATATCTTATTTATACTTAGTTTAGACTATTTTGTAGTCTGCGTGCACAAACACGTTGCTAGTAATATACACATTTATGAAAAGCTAGTGTTTAATAAATCAAAAATGCATATCAAAACACTCCTAAGCCTTACTTATTCACTTCTACCATGAATGCAGACATCAAAATATTCAAATGAGATGCAGTAAAAGAGCTGTCTCTATTTTGAGGCGTAAATTGCGAGTCAGACTCAGATTTAGAAGCTGGTACATGAAATAAACAAAGTGAGAACACACACAGGTAGATGATCAGAGTTTAGTCTGTAAATCCACCTGGATAGTCTGATTGGCTGCTGGTGCGGAAACGCACGACCCCCACTGAAATGAGTGAAAAATGCCGCCGGCGTCCGGTTTGCCTGTACCTGTCTGAACGCACACTTACGTCAATGAAATAGGAACACCCCTAAAAATGCATTTTTCATGGTACGATGTGAAAGCTTGATATGTTAACAAAAAAGCACCCCACAGTTGCTATGTTAATGGTAAACAAACTCATTGACATTTATCACGATTTCCCAAACTTATTTCACTTTTCTCACCTGTGTGCTGGGTCCTGCAGGTGAGCCTGCAGCACCGCTCCTGGACGCCATCATTGCCAGCGGACACTGCGCAGCATTCACAGTGCTACATGGAAATTTCAGTACTTAAAGTCTGTCTGTTCAAGTACACAATCTGGCATAATTTATCACTCCTGTACTGCAATTGGTCCTCAGTACTGTCTAAAACAGCTTCCACGTCTCACAGCTCTGAAAACATCAGAGCAAAATACAAAAAAGCTATGAACTGACCACGTATTGAAGAATATTAAAACTTAATAAGGTGTCAACAGCATTGGCCTTACAGTGGAAGTTTTAGTCGTGCATGATATTCGTGCATGGTGTGCAAGTGGTAGTTAGTCACTGACAGCAGTTTTTTCACTGCCAATCATGTGGTTTAGCCGAATCGTTTTAGATCCTACATTCCCTGAAGGCAACGTGATAGGGGAAGGTCTCTAGCCTTTTGGTTGAGCTGCCCCCATACTAGATCTGGGTCAAAAGTCTAAAACTGAAAAAGAAAGATCTGAAACAGATTTTTTTTTTAAACTGTTAAAAATAAGATCTGAATCTGAAAGGATAAAACTTGCAACTGAAAGAAACATATGAAAGTGAAAAATGAAAATAAATAATTTATTCAAAAGAATTACCAGAACTGATCATTTTATTTAACCTGAAAAAAAAGTGTACACTTGTTTTTATTTTGAATTTCAAAATTCAAGATCAAAACTTCGAAATTCCAGTTTCAGATTTTATGTTTTCAAGTTCCAAACTTTTGACCCTAATCTAGCTCCATAATGGAAAATTGTTGAAAAACTTACCTGCCATTACTTTAGTGCTGTAGTCCCGCTCATTGACGACGTTCATGTCCATGTGCCTATTCTCTCGTAGTATGCCAGACAAAGAGGTGGCAGGGCTTCCATTACCAAATCCCAGGGGTTTCATCAGTCTTTCTCAATCCCTTCCAGCACTACCGCCACCTACTGTGCAGGTGTGTGATGCACATAGCTGCCTTACATGATCAGTCACATAAAGTTTACTCAATTTGTTACTAAGTACATTCATATTATGTATATTTATTTTATTTATTTACATTATGATTTTTTATATTTCAGTTACAATTTACTTAAAAATATTGTTTCATGTTTATTAGGGCCAAGAAAAAAAATGAGTGTAGGTTGACTTAAATGAAATCAAATAACATCAGTTTATATCACCAACATAACTCGACCTTAACATCAACAAAAGGTACAATTCAGCAGGTTTTCTCCAGGCACTCCAGTTTCTTCCCACTGTTGTGCAGTGAAAAATGTATAACACCTGTGAGAGCATCATTAGAGCAAACAATAACAAGAAAAAATATAAAAAATATGCATCCTGAGACCTAGAGGAAAAAAAAGTTCTGCTTTTTTGACATTTTTATTATAATTTAAGTATTGTGGTTGAAAGAAACATATTGCAAGCTTCTTTTTTTTTTCTTCAAAAACATTGTTTATTTATTTTTTATGGACGGTCCCTTGTAGTGGACATCGGGTCTTGTTTGATACAGAATGTAATGATACTATGTAATGTTATAATACTGAATTCATTTTCATGTGGATTTTTTTTTTCATTTCATGAACATTAAAGTAGATGAAGACAGTAACATGAAGAATACACATCTGAATGCTCTGGCTATTTCTGTGGATATCATTTTACATGAGGGAGGAAATCAGCACATTTCTGTCTGACCATTACTGTCGCAATTTGTCAATGTTCTTTGTGAAAAGATGAAAGATTTAAAGATGCCAGCTAGCAAACAGGGCTACAGTGTAATCCTAAAGGAGAGAACATGTCTTTTAACAAAATTAATTCAAATTCTGACATTCAAACTACCAAACAGGGTTAGTTAAACATGGCTCCAAAATAAACACATATTTACTGGAATATCGTCACTGGTACTTCCCACAATAAACATCTGAACAAGAATCTCATCTCACCTCAATTTCTGCCTCACTTAGCCCCCTGCTCCCTGATTACTGTGCCTTTCTAAAAATGTTACTAAATTGAAGTAAAGACTTTGATATTAAAGACAATAGAAAAAATAGAAAAATCTGCAAAAAAATGTTGACTTACCGCTCTTGTTGTTGTAAATGGATTTTGAAAGGACAGTGCATGTGCTGTGCTGGCCACACCCACAACTCGGGCATCAAAAGAGATTCCAGGATGTCCTCCTAAAGGGACAGTAGGATTGAGATAGATTCCATAAGTCATGCTTGAGGTCTCAGACTCATGTCCTTCAGAGAGGACAAAAATTAAGTTTAGATAGATAGATAGATAGATAGATAGATAGATAGATAGATAGATAGATAGATAGATAGATAGATAGATAGATAGATAGATAGATAGATAGAAAGTTGGAGTCTGTTTCAGTCTGGGTCAGTTGGTGTTCAAAATCATATAGCAACACCTCTCTTTAAGATATTAAGTAGAACTGAACTTTTTTATTTTTTGTACAAGGGTCCCCAGCCATGCTAGTTGTTCTGTGAGGGTTTTTTAGTTGTACAGTTGTCCCTCACTATAACGCGGTTCACTTTTCACGGACTTGCTGTTTCGCTGATTTTTTTAGTGAAATTTTACATGCTTTTTTTTACAGCGTACTGTAAATTGGCTGCGTCCTAAACTGGCTAAGGGAGAACCGCACATGTGTTCTGCGTCCTGATTAACTAAGGGAGTACTGTACAAAATGCGTGTAAAAAGGTGTATAAAAGTGTGTGGTTAGGGGTTTTACGGCCTTAAAACATGTATAATAATTGTAAAACTTACTTCGCGGATTTTGTTTATTGCAGGTTATTTTTAGAACGTATCCCCCATGATAAACGAGGGACCAATGTACATTTAACTAAATGTTAACATCAGCATGCCAACATTCCTGCAATGGCTAGGCTAATGTGCTAATGTGCCATTTTCAAATCCTCAGTTTAATGTGTTACTGATTATTACAGCAGAGGCTGATGGGAATGTCATTAGTAGTTTAGTTAGTATGTAGTCATTCACTGTCATTCCTCAACAAATGTAATGTTTTAACTGACAAGGATCATCTTAAAATCCACTCTCAGCTTCAATAAAAACGGAAGGCAACACCAGCATACACAGAGGCATGTGAATGTGCAGAAGTAATTTGGGTTCTACACTGACGTGTGCCGACTTAAACAAAGATTCATTCATGACAACTTACAAAACAGCAGAAAAGTTTTTTAAACGTGCCGAATCTGCCATTTAAATCAGTGGGTTAGTTTGACCCTGAACAGAAGAGGTCTTTTGTGTTAAATTATCAACATCACTCCATAAAATGAAAAAAAAAAAAAAAGTAAAATAAAATAAAATTCAATTCAATGTCATGTAAAACTATTGCATTTTTTTAATGTACATTAAAAATAAGTTTTAATGTGCATTTTTTAAATGAAAAACAAGTGTATTATCATCTCATTAAACCATGATTTGTGAGAGGTAAAAAACAGCATTGCACTAAATATTAATGGAAAATGTTAGTCATGGGGTTCATAATGAGATATAAAAAATGGGTCAAACTGACCCCGGAACATCATTGCTGTTCCTGAGAAACAAACATATCAGGAGGGTTAAAGACTGATTTGTATCACCTCATCACATCAACATTTTCCAGCTTTTTAAGAGTAAATGGGACTATCATTCTCGCACAGTGAGTGACCTCAGTTGGCTACCTGTTTTTCCATATTCTTCATATTGTCAACAAATTATTTTTAAAGACCAAATCAACATCCAGAGGACTCTTTGGCACAAAGAAATACGATATATCAGATCGGCAATACTTGTTAATATGATAAATTCCTAGTTGCTTTTTTCAGTTTTTAATATAGAAAAGAAAATGGCAGCCATACCTTTCAAATCTAACAACCATCAGGTAACTGTCACAAAAACATAAAACCATCCACTTGTGCGACTTAAATGGTATATACACATATTTTATACCATTGTCAGTGAACTCAGAACTGTTTTGAGAAAGCATTTTTCAACATATGTCTTATTTTAATGCCCCAGTTCCTAAATTAAACTGGTATTCAAGAATAGATTTAGAAAACCATAAAATGATAAATGGTTTCTAAAATATATATTTTTAATTGAAAACATTTAATTAAATTAAAAAAAGAATTTTGGCAATGAAGATAATGTCAAATTAAGACATACAAACCATCTACATGTTAAATGTTAGAGAGGAGTAAACACATTCCCTTTTTTCTCCCTTCCACTTAAGCAGTGTAAAACTAGAATCCTAGCACACAGTGCTCCTTAGCAAAACCACATGCATCTCCATTTCAAAACATCGATCTCCCCTTGTTAAATGGGCATAAAGTGCAACCTCTCACAGTTTCTAATTGTTGCTTCTGAGTCTCTCTTCCTTTTGTGAACATATTGAAAGTATTTCTGTTAGATGATTTGGGATAATACCCAATCTTCTGAAGCGTTCTTCAGAGCATTCCACACCCCACTTGTAATGTTCTGTCTAAGTTGTTCCTTCAAACATTTTTTAGTACTTGAGTCTTTGTCGAGAGGTGTTTGACATCCAGTTCCATAAAAAGTTTTTGGAGAACCTCAAATGTGTACTTAAGGTTTGTTGGGTAGCTCAGCTTCTGTGAGTACATGAAGGCAACTAAAATGACGAGTGCATTTGCAATGTTACCAAGGCCATGAAGCACTTCCACACCTTCGATGATATTAACATAAATAACATCTTCCAGGTCATCTGTGGGTTCCACGCCTTCCCTCATTATGGCAAAGATTTCGAGGATTGTCTGCACCATATCCTGCTGGTTGGTTTCAACATCCTCAAACACAGAACTAATAAACGTTCAGCTTAAGTAACATCTATAAAGCCATGGATTACCTTCCCTCCAGACTACGTTTGGTGTAGCTTTTCTGGTTTTGACATTATCTGCTATTGTCTTGGCATCTGTTGTCAACCATAGAGGTGAGGAAGGGCTTACAAAATGTTACTTGTCAGGAACTAAACAGCACCCATACATTATTACATGTATACCTTACCAAACATTTTCAGATGTTTTTACAGCTAAAAAAGTACAAACGATTATTTCTGTGGAAGGAAATACTCAGGTTCTCTGGGTCTAAACAATTAGTGCTTTCAGTACGCAGGCTTTTCTTGTTTCAGTGGCATCATTCTGCAGCAAATAACAAGGGAAATATATATGAGGAATTGCAGTATAATTGTGTGCAACACTAACACTAGAGATGCATCAGTGCCCAAGCAAACTGCTCAGGATACAAATATTTAGCATGCCATTTTTAGTAAGTTGAAATTCAAGTTTCATTATATTTTCCAAATAATAAGCAATATATTTACAGTGTATGCGACTTTTCATTACATTTACATCATTATGCAACCAGTCCAGTCCAGGTGAAAAAAGCTTTCTATAACTTACATGAATACATTTAAAATATAATTTGCAATTTATATAAATTTATAATTTGTTGTTTCCTATCTAACAATTAGATAGGGAGGGACTTGTTGCAAGGAAGTGACTTTTGAGCTATGATGGGCCAAAATGGGACCTAAACCTCGATTTTAGTCTTAGAGTTGTTGATCACTGGTATAAAACTGAGCAGTCAAAAATATGTTTTTTTCCAAAGACTGTGATGAAAGACACATGCATACAAAACACACACAACCAAGCATCCCTCCAGGCTTAAACCTGATAAAACATAACACAGTATTTGTCTTCCTTTGAGTAAACCATCCTGTCCAAGATGGGGGAAAAACAAACAGTCTAACTAAGGCTGGTCTGGTCTGATCTAATCTGTTTCGTCTGTGATAGAATTCATTATGCTATCAAATGACAGATGATTCACATTAAGCTGTTAATGCACTCTGATTCTGTATTTTATGAAACAGATCTGCTTTGAGGATGATTCAAACAGAATGAACTCATAGAAAGTCAGGAACTTAGTCTGTCCAACTGTCAACTCTCAACGTGCCCTGTTTGACAGACCAAACTGAAATTAGCAAACAAGAGAGACTAGTAGTTAGCCATAGTTGTCACAATAAACACAGATAACAGGCTATGTGATGTAGAAGCTGTGGTATACAGTATGTACACCCATATACCTAGCCATTGTCAGTAGTCTATTACTGACATTTCCTCTGTGCCATAGAGCTCCTTGTGCAATACCCCACGTCCTGATGCCACAAATACTCACCAAATGTGGATTAATCCACCACTAAAAATAATCCCTCACAAATCTTTTTGTTTGACTTCTTAAATAGGATCTTTGGGGCTGAGAGCTCACTGGAACTCAACTATCAGAAGATTTTTAAGAAATGGACTAACACGTTGGTTTCGGTCTGTTGGTTTGGGATTTGAGGGGGATATTAAGGTGCTTCCTTTCATCCTCAACACTAAAGAGTCCATTATAAACATCAACATTATGAGCCACATTATGCTGTGCAGTGAAAAACCTCCACATCCACGCCTCCTCTAACAAGTGCCAGTAAACATTTATGGAAAGCAGCCAAAATCATACAGGTTTCAACTTGAGACTGTCCTACCAAAACATCATAGTTTTGTTCATATGCCAGGTATTGTCTTATAATTATGACCACCATCTTTACCACGACCAAATCTCATATTAAATATTTAAAGCACTGAGAAGAGGAGTGTGTCTTGTGAGATCCAGCTGTGCAATAAAACATCCTTTCTTTTATTTTATTATTATAGTATTTCTGCGACTGTCTCATTCCTCCGTTCAGAACCTCTTGCTGCTGAGTGCTTTGGCCTTGAACCTACGGGCTAAAAGCTACACCAAAATTCACTTCACTACTGGCAGGAGAGTGGAGAGAAAAGGAGTCAGTGAAGGAGGAAAAAAGCATTCCGAATTTAAAAACTCTCCATCCAAAGCAAATATCTACAATCTGACAGCAGGAAAACGTAAGTACAGTAAACTATTGCTAACTGAAGATATTGATGATATCTAAACTATTCACTAACAAATTATGTGTGCTTGTTTTGTTTGTTTGCATTTTTATTTATTTTAGGATACAATGTAAAGTACAGTACAGTTTAAAAATATAACTACCCCAGGGTGTCGTTTAGCTCAGGAGTAAATTCACATGACACATAATACTTAAGAGTGTTGGATAAAAATAAGTATAATTGAAAAGTTTTTCAACAAGAACAAACTATAGTATAAATTATATATAAAATCAACAATGAAGAAAATAACTGCTATACTATATTCCTCCATAAAGCAACTTGAAAAAAATGTGATAAGATTTAGTGATTTTCTGTTGAGGTTAAGGATAGTTCACGTTATTTGAGTTGGAGTCAAGCAGGACCAGCACTAAACCTAAGCCATTTATATCTGCGAAGTGTGTGTATTTAAAAAAATGCTTTTTATCTATAACATTATCATGTGTGTCTGCTTGGACTTAAAAGTTTAATTCAGCTGACTCATTTGGTAACATATGTTCTGTTATATAATATTTTTCTTTAGACAGTCGGTGCATCTTGTCCAGTAGCTTACCATATACAGGTGTTTATGTTGTCGGTGAGTGTCAGTAAAACATGAATTTACAGAACTACAGTCTGCAATCCAGTGATCACGACACAAAGTAATCTAGCAGGAATACGTGATTGCACACATTGTATCAGAAAACACAGAGTGTTTCCAGATAAGCTTCAACCTTTTCGGGGGTCCTCTGTGTTTGTATCCCAGCTGCCTCAGCAGTGTAATGAATGTGGGGGTTGTGTTTGTTTCATACTACAAACACACCCACATCATGATTGACAAACTCGGCCCATCAGTGTGTGTGCAGACACAAAACATGGAGGCAAGGTATACATGTTAATTCAGACCAGATTTGCAAAGCTAGAGATGCCACATACTAGACTGACATTAGTCTACAGTGTTAAATGTAACAGTACAAATCAATTCACATTTGACTAATTGACTAGTCTTATATGTATAAATAATGTTGAATCAATCTGTGTAAGTCATATCCATCATATCCCAGGCAACAATGTCTGTGGTGAGTGGTCTCATTTGAATACACGCACACACGGACACATACACACCCCTACACACCCCTACACACAGTGTGACAGCATGCTGACAACAGAGTTATCTGTGGAGGCCAGGCGTCTGCACAGAGAGGCCTGGTGGCTCCGTTGGCAGCTGGCTGCTGCTCTAAGACTCTCCTTAAAGGCAGCTGACACTCTTGTGTGTTTGATGTCAACCAAAAACAAGATGCAGGTGTTTTTTTGGAAGCAGACATTTTAGAAATCTCGCTGCCACCTTCTCTCACTGCATTTCTATTTGGCGCCTATATTTCCCATTCAGGGAGCATCCTGTTTCACATTTAGGATGTACACCATAAAAGTATGCAGTGATAACTAATGAACGTTATGAAACTTATGTTGTGACAAATAGTTCAAGCTTAATGACAATAATTTAGCATCATAGAAAATGTTTGGCCCCACAAAAATCAAATCTAGATGCAGCTGAGCTAACCAGGTTCCAAGCAAAATATCTGGATTACCATGATATTTTTGATATCATGTTCCCCAGAGGATGACTGAGTCTTCCCAAGGGAAAGAACAGAACTGGTTGTTTCAAGTGCCCTAAAACATCCATATGTTGACGTTGAAGCGACAAAGCCCTCTCATAGCACGACTCTGGTCCTTCAGACAAAGAAGAAAGGTGACGTGATTACTGAGCAACAAAGGCATGGATGGACAGACATCAGACTATAACACAGAAATCAGCATAACCTGACGGTGATCATTGCAAATATACCCCTAGCCTAAACTACGTACTTATTGTAACAGTGTTCCCTATTGCCAAACCTTAGACACGTCACAAAACAGATGTATTTTTTTTATTATTTATGTAGACATACATAAAGGGAAAATGTATGAAGACATTATGATGGATATATGGACTACTTGCTCCCATGTTTTACTCCCTATTCTATCTCAGATCTTATTACTTGATTACTTATTGGTGATTTTAGTGTTCAGACATTCGAGCCTCTGTAGAGCCTTTTTGGCACTCTCCTGTGTGTGGTATGTGAGATGTAGACCTCAAATGTTTCCTTTGTCGGACCACTTTCTAATTAAATTCGTGGGACAGCACGAGACACTTAAATCACCTTCATTATTACAACAAGGTTAATAAGGTTATAAGAACATGCTTAATATATTAACCTTATGATGCTTTTCCTTTTTCCCACCCAGATTTACCCTGCATCCTGGCAGCTTGCTTATCTCAGCTTTAGGCCACCGTTACCCCAAGTTTCTCAACGCCCTTCTGATCCACACTGTTTACTTTTTAAGTTTCATAGTCTACATTCTGTATATCTGCATTTTTGTTAATTTTTACATACAATTTTACAGATTTTATTCTTGATCTATTATACACTGTTATATCTGTTGTGTATTAGTCCGTTCTGCCGCTCCGTAGTCCATGGACAATGTCCATACTTGTTTTTCCTGAGCTTTCTTCCACTTTTTCACCATTAAAGGGTTTTCTTATCTGAAGCATAGAGGGTGTCATGCAGTACAGACAGTCATATTGTCATGGTGAGATATATATTAAACATAATTTTTGACAGTTTTTATCCACATAGTGCACAATGCCTTGTTTTACAGTACACACACACACACACACACACACACACACACACACACACACACACACACACACACACACACACACACACACACACACACCCTGTGTAGACTGTGGTTTAGTAGTACTTAAATAGCATAGCCTTGAGCTGTCCTCTCTCCTAAGTGCTTACTTGAAGCTCCAGCAATGATAGTTGAGTTCCAGTGTATTGATTGTACCTAACAGATTTATCCACATGCAGAGGGCATGAAAAATAGCAATCACATGCATGCACACACACCTACAAACAAGGTACAGCACTAAGCTGCATGCACTGCAGTGAAGCGCAGAAAGTGTTGTGCTGTACCCCTGCAGCGACTGGACTAATTGTTGTGCAGGTCAGGACAGGTCCCACCCAGGTAGGAAGCATCATTTATACAACGCTCTCTGTTGAAATTCTATACAATGTTCAGCTCTCAGCTTTCAACATAAAATAGTGCACAGGATTACATAAAATCAATGCACTTACAGGATTAAACACTGAAATGAAAGGAGAAGAGACTTAGGACATGCTATGTGATGTGTCCCCTCTCTATTCATGTTAAAACTGATGAGTCTCACAGCTGAATGCCATTATGCTTCACATTAACATATGCTTTTATCACTAATGTTAAAAACGGAATAATTACACAGTGAAATCAAAAAAGAGGACATTATTAAAATGTAATTTACTAAATGACATTTCAAAAAAGAAACGCTGGCTGTGTCAGGTATTTTACCTTAAATAAGTTTTTAACGTGCATTAAACTCAAACATTAACTAATGTGTTTGTCCTGCTGCACACATCGTGCATGCTATGCTATAGACAGCTGCACTGATTAAAATTTATGCATACACACGCAGCTTAATTGTGTTCTTGTTGCATGGTTGCTGTGACATCTCTACAGATCTAATATTGAGTCCTTAACTCTAACTCTTTATCTAGATCAAGATGGCGGTGCGTATGGACGCAGTGGCCCCTCTCGGTCCCAATAATGTGGTTTTTACATGTTTGTCTTCGTCGCTGTGCTCGAGTGATTTTATGTTTTTGTCGCGTTTGTCCATCCCAAGGTGCACATACAGCCGCGGGACACTTTTTGACATCTGCAACACTTTTTTCTGCAAGTTAAACCCGGCACATGCTAAGGAGCTACACAACCTCAGCCTACTCCGGCGGCCCGCTTTGACATCGACCCCCACTACTGCAGCACACACGCAGAGGAAGCACGGCAGGCAGTGCAAGAGGAGGCAGAAGCAAGGAAAGCACAGGGGTATCCGGGCCAGGCTAGTGGCTAACCCACACAAGCTGCTATACCGTCTATCGTACTCGCCAATGTACGCTCCTTGGACAACAAACTGGACTACATACACCTTTTGTACTCTCTCCTAAATGCTTACTTGAAACTCCAGCTATGATAGTTGAGTTCCAGTGTATTGATTGTACCTAGTAGACTGTGAGAGAGTGCTGTGTTTTTGTGTTCACAAAAACATGGCTCAACAACAACATACCCTGCCATCCTGCCTCCTCAGCACTCCAGGACTGCTTTCACTCCACAGACTGGGACATGTTTAAGCAAGCAGCCACCTACAACCATTAGATCAACATCCAGGAGTATTCAGACACTGTTACTGCCTACATCAGCAAATGCACTGATGATGTCACAGACCCCAAGACCATCATTTTATGGGCCAACCAGAAACCATGGCTGAGGGGGGAAGTCCATCGCCAATGGACTTACAGACCATCACAGACTATAAACCTCGACCACAGACCTGTGACAACGACATCACCCTGCTGAACAGTCTGAATGACTTCTTTGGATGATATGAAGCTGACAACAGCACCCCTGCACAGAAGACAACACTCCTCCAGATGACCAGTTGCTGTTCCCGTTTCCAGTCAGCATGAGGAGATCCCTCTCCAGGATCAGTGCTCACAAAGCTGCAGGACCTGACAACATTTCTGGTCGTGTGCTAAAGGACTGTGCAGAGGAGCTCACAGATGTCCTCACAGATATCTTCAACACCTCCCTGAGCCAAGCTGTTGTCCCCTCCTGCTTCAAGAGCACCACCATCATCCCAGTTCCAAAGAAGACCTCTCCATCCTGCTTCAACGACTACCGCCCTGTGGCACTGACCCCCATCATCATGAAGTGCTTCGAGCGGTTAGTCATGCAGCACATCAAATCCATCCTCCCTCCTTCCCTGGACCACTACCAGTTTGCATATCGGGCCAACCGGCCACTGATGATACTATCTCCACCACCCTCCACTCAGCTCTCACTCACCTGGACACTAAAGACTCATATGTGAGGATGCTGTTCTTAGACTTTATACAGAAAACTGGAATGTCTAGGACTAAACACCTAACTCTGCAACTGGTTCCTGGACTTCCTGACCGGAAGACCACAGGCAGTCCGTGATGGCAGCAACACATCCTGCACCATCACACTGAACACAGGGGGCCCCCCAAGGATGCGTGTTCAGCCCCTTACTTTTCACCCTTGTTATGACTGTGGTCATATTTTTGTAGTCTGCTGTGTGTTTGCTTGTGTGCCCTGTGTTTTTTTATTGTCAATTTCACAGGTAAATAGGGATGTGCCATCCCCGGGAGATGATTGGTGGAGTGATTCCAGGCCCTAGCCCATGATTGGCTGCAGCTGGGAACCACCTGACCAAGATGGAGCCAAGATGACGGTCATCGTGTGGACAACCAACACTTTCTCATCCTCCTTCTCTCCCAACCAGCCACATGTCCTTTTGTGAAGTCCTTTCTTCTAGATTGGAAGTAGTTTTTCTTTGAATAGTAGATGTGGACAGCCATTTTGAGTTGATCTTGTTTCCTCCTGTTTCCTCCAGGTAGGTTTAGATAGATAAGTCTATTGTCATTTGTTTTCTGAGGTAAGTGATTTATTTTCCAGAAAGAATTGTTTTGGTTGTTGTTTTGGCCTTGGTCCACCCTGAAGATGATACCTTAGTTATAGTTGTTTTATGAATAAATCATTTTCTTTTGATTCAAAATCTAAAACTTGTTGTACGTGGCTCAGGGACTCGGGGAAGATGGGGCCCTTTCTAGTTATGCTCTAGGCACTCCTAGACTGGGGCATAACACCCTGCTGACCCACGACTGCACACCAATACACAACAGCAACCTTTTCGTCAAGTTTTAAGATGACACTACTGTAGTGGGGCTCATCAACAACAACGAGTCAAATTACAGGGATGAGGTCAGCGAATTGGCCAAGTGGTGCAGAGACAACAATCTCTCTCTGAACGTGGAGAAGACAAAGGAGATTGTTGTCAAGTCCCGGAGAGCCTCCACCCAGCACCCTCCACTGACCATCAACAGTGCTGCTGTGGAGAGAGTGAGCAGCACCAAGTTCCTGGGTGTGCACCTCATTGAGGACCTCTCCTGGAGCAGCAACACTGCATCACTGGCCAGGAAAGCTCAGCAGCGCCTCTACTTTCTCCACAGAGAACACATCCCAACCACTGCTTCTTCAGCTTCCTGTCTTCCGGGAGGAGAATGAGGAGCCTCCGGGCGAGAACCTGCAGACTGAGAGACAGTTTGATCCACCAGGCCATCAGGATGCTGAACTCCCTCCCAGCACTGCCCCCCTTCTTTCTCTGCCCTCTCCACATACCAAATGGCACCAGCCACTTTTATGAACTCTAAAAAACTTGTGCAAACCAAATTGCACTGTGTACAGTCAACTGCTGTATACCAACTGTTTACACTGTATACATATTTTATTTTTGTTTATACTGTAAATTTTGTCTATACTGACATATTGCCATATTTATATTTATACTGATAATTCTGTTTATACTGTTCATTCTGTTCATACCGCCATATTTGCTATATTGATACTAGATTTGCCACTGTCTTTTCTTGGATTTCTTTTAGCTTGTATATATATTTTTTTATATTTCATATTTTAAAATCTTTTACTAATATTTTATATTTCATGTTTATTGCTGTTTGCACCCGGGGATAAGAGGGACACACAATTTAAATTCTCTGTATGTCCTGTACATATGGCAGGATTGATAATAAAGTTGACTTGACTTGACTTGACGTGGCTTGACTTAACCAGCTGGTTGGTTAGCACCACATTTTTATCAATCTCAAAAAAAAGGGAACCAATTATCCCAAAGGTCAGGGCACAATGCTTCCTCCAGGTACAAAAGTTAAACTAGAAAGTGTGCCTGACTCTGGCCCGTCGCCCCCATACATTATTATTGACACTGCTCAGCAAATTCAGTATTAATACAACAAGCTGTGTCATCATTGCCTTTTTAATGGGCTCTTATTTTGAAGGGACTCTTATTTTGAAAGACTTTTGTCTTGTGAGTGTGTGTGTGTGTGTGTGTGTGTGTGTGTGTGTGTGTGTGTGTGTGTGTGTGTGTGTTTGTGTATACATGTGTGCGTGTGTTTTCTTGTCTGTCTGTGTGTGTGTGTCTGTCCTGTCTGTCTCTGTATGTGTGCTTGTGTGTCTGCCCTGTCTGTCTGTCTGTGTGTGGTGTGTCTGTCTGTCTCTCTATCTATGTGTCTGTGTTTGTGTCTGCGAGAGAGAAGGATAAAATGGCCGACATTAAAAATGTAGTCTTGATAGTCTGATATCATACAGAGACTTCAACCAGGGTCAGCTGCAGGCCATAGTAATTAGGCACAGGTGTGCACATGCACTCTGTTTCTCTCCCCTGAGACACTCAGAAAACCTCTAAATAAAGCCCCTCGAAGGTGGCCAAAAATGCCAAAAAAAGGTGTGCGGCAAACCAAAACCCGAAATGACCATCAGCATCCTCATCTCTTGGACAATTTCCTTGCTGATTTTCAGGCGAAAAATTGTATAAACTTTCGCCTCGGGAGTTAGAATAAGAACAGGTGCTCCCTGCTCCTTTTGGAAATTTCTCTTCTCAAATTAACATGGGAGTAGATTCGGCAGTAGATGCGTGTTGCTGGCACATCTTTGTGTCTGACCCCAAAACTATAAAACTGACAGCTTCAGCAGTGTTATCACTGTGACCGCCTCGGATTTTCCTACATTTTGAGTGGTAATCATGTCTGTAGAGTGACATTTGCTACATTTTGAGTGGTAATCATGTCTGTAGAGTGACATTTGCGGCCTCGGGTGCAGTTTACAAATTTATTTTTCGATAAATTTTTCTCTTATTTTGAAAGACTTTTGTCTTGTCTGTGTGCGTGTGTGTGTGTGTGCGTGTGTGTGTGTGAGCGAGAGAGGGGCCAGGTGAAGCCCACCAATCAGAGCAGAGCAATCAACCGCAGCTGCTCCTGTGACATTTGACACCGCTGAGAGAGAGAGAAAAAACCCTGAAAGTACCCCTCAAACAGGAAGGATTTCTGGCCAAACCGTATTTCCAGTCATTGAACCGGCTTCACTTTTAGCATCTTGAGCTCTTCCTGAACATCTACATAGGTATTTTGTGTCAGTAAAATAAAGAAATGTGTCTTTTAGAGCAATTCAAAAAACCATTACTTCTGCTTTCCTCCAGAAATGTTCCTGTCTTTTTAACATTGCAGTCTATGAGGCTGTGGATGGGTGTTGCTTGCGCATCTTTGTGTCCCACACCAAAATGTGTGACAGCTTCAGCAGTGTTATCACTGCGACCACCACACATCTTCCTACGTTTCTATGTACAAATTATTTCTGTAGAATGAAATTTGTGGAATGTGTGACAGTTTTTTCTCTCCCTCTCCACTGTAGCGATGATGTCACCAACTGTAGCTTGAACATTATTTTCTGATAGCATTAAAATGTTTTGAGGCATTGATGTCCAGGAGGTTTGTATATGGTTAACATTCGGTTAGTGTGCTAGCATGTTAACATTAGCTAAATGACACCAAACAAAAAACTACAGCTGAGGCTGATAGGAATGTCTTTTTATTTAGTCATGAACAATGAGCATCAGACAAAGTGAAGTTTTGATCTGATGACGCTTGGTTAATACAATTCATTCACAGGGTCTGGATCACATGTCACAGTAATCCATCCAATAGCTGTCAAACTCATGGTGGCACTGGTCCTGAAAAGGCCCTAAATAAATATCACTTGTAAATTAACAGGAAGAAAATCAGTGAGTATTTCAGATTTATTTCACTGAAATAACCAGCAGTTCACCTCTGGGAACTCCTTGAGGTGTGTCAATACAGAGATTAGTGGTGTAAAAACATTTTAAAGGTTCCATGCACAAAGTTTTAAAAAATATAAGGATATATTTAAATACAGCCACATCAGAACCTTTATTTTAAAAAAAGACAGGATCAAATTCATATTCCCTCTTTTGAGATTTTTTTTTTTTTTTTAATAATAAATTGAATTTGTTTCATTTAAAACACTTGTGAGGAAACATGCCTGTAACAAGAGTAAGGGATGAATGTTGAATTCTAAAAGCTTTTTTCCTCATTGAATTGGTGCAGTGGAAAGTTATGCGTAAGCATTGTCTGCTCACATTTTATTTGGCCTCTATGTTTTAGAATGAAACACAGTTTGAAAGAACACACTACACACTGCCCTTCCCCGTCAAAAGACCCTTTTGTCTCTCTGGCTGTTTCTGAGAAAGGACGATAAAAAGAGTTAGGGTGGAAAGCCGAATAAAAAAAGTGAATCTTGTCTGGAATTTGTTGAACAGTTTAAATTGTATTTTGAACTCCAATTCAGAGCAGCAGTCAGGGTCAAGGCTCACTTCTAAAGCAGAGTAAAAGAGTGAAAAAGTTTTCTCTTTTAAGTGACTAATCTTCAGTTCTATCACAACCAAATTTCAAGGAACTGACTTTTTTCATCTAATTTCCATGGTGCATAGACTTTTTTTTTGTCTCAGCTTGTTTTTTTTTTAACCTGTCTAATAATAATATGCAGGAATCAGATTTGTCCAGGGCTTTCAGCCAGTGAAAAGGATGTGTCCATTTCTTTAGAACTGTTTGACTGAGTAAAGTCATGTTATCTGAGGAGATCTTTGAGAAAGGAGAGCCAGTGCAATGCTCTAATCGAAGGCTTCTGTTTAGTATATTGTGGAATAACTTAAGCAGCTGCCCATTCGCAACAGAACTCAGGATTAAAAATAGATAACTGACACTGTTCCTCAACAGTAGGTGGACATGGATAACTAACACCACTCACTAAACAAAAGTAGAAAATGATCATGTCATAAGCAAAGCTGTCAGAGGACTGAAACAACACCAAGAGCCATTCTCAGTCAACATGTGTGGATTAACTAGTCAGTCCTGCTGAGCTTGATTTCCACACTGTAGAAAATAACTGTCTCTAAAGCCAGTTCCTAAATGACATTAGGTCATTGTCGTCCACTAATCACTTGATCGGCTGTTCGATCCCCGGCTCCACCAGTCTGTATGTTGAAGTGTCCTTGGACAACATACGGAACCTCAAGTTGCTCCTGAAGGCTGTGCCATCAGTGTGTGAATGTGTATGAATGGTTAGCTCCTCAAACTGATGAGCAGTCGGCACCTTGCATGGCAGCCAATGTCATCAGTGTATGAATGTGTGTGAATGGGTGAATGAGATATGTAGTGTAAAAGAGCTTTGAGTGGTTGGAAGAGTAGAAAGGATCACCAGTGTTAGCTGTAGAGGCAGAGACAGCTGCTGATCTGAAGGAAAAAAAAAAACTTGACTTTCTATTCCTCCACCAGATAAACTCTGAAATAATGAACTTCAATACAACAGGCGTCATGCTGCCAGCATTGTTGAGTGTTGCTTGAGTGTTATTAATGTATCATGTTAATGGTGTAATTTAGTTGTAGGGTAAGAAGGCAGAGGTCAGCGCACAAAGCTGCTGATTTATTGCAGATGAGCTGTGCACTGTTGATCTAGGAATGACAGTAAAGTGTACGTTTGCACTCAAAGTAGGTCAATCTCCTTGTTTGTTATATTAAGTAGTAAATGTAAATGTAACATCATGTGAGGCAGGTTGAAGGGCAGCTGTGATTGTGTGACTGCACAGGAACAATGGACGACAATCAGTGCAGTGTAGGTGGATGAGGAGGAGGAAGAGGAGGAGGAGGAGAAGGAGGAGAAGGAAGCTATTGTTGAGTTGGTATGTTGGTTAGAAATCATCACATGACTAAACTGTATCATGACATTTCTCTTCAAGTGGAATCTAAGAAACTGGCACCCAGATTCATCAGTCATCATCAGCCCAGTGGCAGTGAAGTTAAAACTTGCCGGTCGATGAAGATTCATCCCACATGTCTCATGTCTCCAAGGTGAAGCCGGTCCAGGAACGTCCCTCGCCCCTCTCCTGAAGAAGACTCATCCACTGAAGAGGATGGTTCCCTCCCCATGTCCCCCAGCCTCCCACCCTGTCATGACTATGGACTGAAACAGGGTCTCGGTCTGTGTCGCTCTCTGCCACTGATTACTAATAATTTAATATATTTTATTTCACTATTTCCATGTCATGAACAACTTATTTAATATTTATCTAACAAAATTTTAAGCTGCTACTAACTATTGGTTTATTAGTCCTCTCTGATGGCCTCTTTTTTTTCTTCTTTTTCCCCCCTTTTCTTTAAAAAAAAAAGAGACCACAACTCATGTCTGTGTTACTTTATCCAAACTCCTCCTTGTCTTTGAATTTCTGTTTTCCCTTTTAGATTCTCGGTGCTGCGTACAAACATAACAGGTCATCAATATACATTTTAATATTAAGATGCTGACACAGCTGGAGTGTGCAGTGTGTGCCTGGGGAAACGGTTTACACAATGTTATCATTCATCAGTGTGGATGCATGCATCGTTATCGTGATAGGTGAAGTTCTTGGTGTGGACTGCCCTTAAGTCTTTACGTCCATCAGCCCATCATGTCATTATATCCAGCCATGCCTGGAATAGTTTAAGTATTATGCCTTGCCTACATTTTGGATGAAGATGAAAGAAGCTGAAGATATTTATGAGATAAATATCACAAAGTGATCAGTATTGGTCTTAAAATGTGGTTAGGCTGACAGTCATACATTCCTGACAGAGACATCCACATCTGGAGACACTTCCCATCCCTCCAATTTATTAGACCCCAGGGAGTGAACTTGGACAGCAGGGGCCCTTGTTAGAGATCATATTTTTAATCTCCTCACATGAAATGATTGTCCCACTCATTCAACATTATGGATGAGATCCCATTAAGGAGCGTGCCAGGTTTATGTGTCACCAATGAAGCAATATGAAAGGAGCCAGGCGAGGAACAAATGCTCCACTCCATCACCGCCAGATAAAAGTAAATGGATCATGTCTCTATCAGTTGGCCTACTTTAAGACATATTGCTTGTTAAATGATTTGCATGTTGGAGCAGGGAAGACAGATACATTTAGTCATCTTTGTTATATGATGATATTAAAGGAAATCTGTGCAGCGGGACTGCTTTGTCGTGCGGCCTCCTCTTTAGCCCTCATCGGGCTAACTCATGGTAACAACCTTGTGTTTATCTTGTCAACAAAGTGAAATGTTTGGGATTTGTGGACAATTTTAATTGATAGTTTGCTGTCCTTTTGGCAGGGTACTATATGCGCTACATAGGATTCCAATAATAGATATTGATAGCCAGCCAGGCCTTCAGTTAACACAGTCAACACATTCAACAACATGTGTTTATGTTTATGTAGTATATGTAGTTTATGTAGAGGAACAGAAGAAAGATGTTTGAGGATGTTGAGCTATCATTTTAGTCTAACTTTTACTTTACCTTTATTCATTGTTAATATTTAATAGTTTGTCTATTTAAGTCTATCTATTTATACATTTTATCACTTTGTTTTTCTGTTACATTATCTTTGTATAATAGTGTCATACAAATAAAGTCTGAAGTGTCTCTGTGTTTGAGCACCTTCATTGATGTAAACACATCGAGTCAGTCCACCTCATCAGCTCAGAACACATGTGAGTGCTAGATCCGGGATGTTGATGGAACGAGTCTCTGTAAAGATGTGGACACATGAGATTTCCCATTTTGCTGCTGAGTCTGTCCAGACTAGAGATTAGATTAACAATGATTGCTAAATAGTGAACTGCTAACTGTCAATAGCTCGGCCAGTTGTGTAGCTAACCAACTGACTAAGCACCCTGACCACCCTGACTTGGCTACTGTATGGTTTCGGAGGTTGTGTTTAACCCCATGTCTGGCAATGTTCATTGGAAGGTAGATGCAGACACAAAACCATAGCACTACCTGCAATGCATAGCAGTGGGGGTGTAATGCACACTTGCTTTTGGCTATTATTAACGCCAACCAATATCTGCTACAAGTCCATCCAATCATTTTTACAGGAAACAAGTAAAAATGAATTAGTAAACAGCACGCTGCTTCTTGTTTCATGGGCACTTCAATCCAAGCCTGCTCTCTTCCTTTCCTCCCTGAACACTGATCTGGCTGAGTGGATCATCAGTCCTCTCCTCTTTAATCCAAGCACCTTTTCTGATGACTTTATTCCTGTCATTGGTAATACATGTTTTAAAGCCAAAACATGACAGATTAAAACAAAAGTGTAGCAAAGTTTGAAGGGATACTGGAAGCTGCCGTCAGCACAGTAATATGTGATTGGCTTGAAGAAAGCCTAATTATAGGATTATAGGAAAGAAAATGTTTGTTTATAAGAAAGGAAGTTCCAAAGCACCTAAAAATATAAAAACAATTCAGAGTGTATGCGGAACATTTAGTCAGTGACAGTCTGCAGATAATGAGGTGTGAAAAGAGTTCTAATCTGAAACAGTCTGAGATGCTTGTGCTGTCTACAAGGCTCACATCTGTATTCTACAAGTCTGCATACAAGGTGACATCTTTTCAATTAATTTTTCTGCAGAAAGATCTTAACACTTAATATTCTTCCCAGGTGAAGGCCTTAGCAGGCTTCTTCTTCACAGCTCCTCTCTCTGAAATCCAATCTACTCTATGCTTCACTATGGTTCCAATCTGCTGTTTTACACTACCATCGATTGGGGGCGCTGTGGTGAAGACATTGTCTTTTTCTGAAAGGTTAAAGCAGGTCACTGTGAATGCAAAAACATGGTCAATGTGTGTCTTACTAAGCATCCAGTAAGGTAGTGAGCAAGCAGCAAGCTGACCCCTTATCAGTGTGTTACCTCAGTATAATTACAAGACACTGATCAACCAGTATATTGATTCACTGTGTCCGATCAAACTTTGTGTGCCTATTTCACAATCAAGACTGTTAACTGCTAGATACAACTAAAAAACAGTTCTCATCACTCAGTCGCTCTGATCCAGGACCATTGTGACAAGTAGTATCATGAACACGGGCATCTCCCAAAATATGGACATGAGCAAAAGAAGTCTTACGGTAAGGGGGATTCCAATTTTGATGTATAATCTCATACGCATGTTACCCAGGTTTCTAAAACTCCCAATTCACAATAAATAAATGAATCTATTCAGAGGACCTGACCCCTGTGTCCTCAGTTGTTACTACCACCCTGTATTTTTGGTCCATTTAGCACTTGGCTGATGAACACTGGCGAGAAATATCAGTGTTATGGACTCAAGTCACATGACTAGGACTCAAGTCATGAATCTCATGACTATAGACTTGAAGGAAGCCTGTTCTCACTCCTAACTCATCCAATACTGCCTCTTGGTAAGTTGTTCTATGCTGTAGCATAGCCCCTTTAGCATCATTTATGGCAGTGCTCATCTTTTTTGTTTTGTGTTCTGATGTGCCCTTGAGGTCAGGTGACTACAAAGTGTGGTAAAGTTGGAGGCAGTTGGTCAATGGATGAGTCAAATTATATAATAACATTATATTATGTTATGTTATGGTACATACTATTTTAAACCCAAACCATAATCTAAACCAAGTCATTTTTGCTCCTAAACTCAAGAAATTATAACTGTTTAATCCCTTAAAATAGAATTGTTCCTCAGCAGGCTTTATTTTGAAAGTCTAACTTAAATGTGACAAATTTATTATTGCTCAATTCTGTCCATAAGTGATGCTGGAGGGGTGAAGCATAGGGCAGCTGATCAAATGCAGTATTTGACGAGTTGAGAATGAGAATGTGTTGCTATGTGAAATACTATTTGGGTCTTTATAATAGCCATACAGTGCATATATTCTGGCCTGTTTTTTTTTTTCGTTTGCTTCATTCTAATCAACAGCTATTTTTGTGGAAGCTACAACATTTGACTGGATACATTAGTAATGTTTGCCACATCAGCTGAGCGCATGAGCCAACAATCACATTTGCCTCTTCAAACAGGGCGCTTAAACTGCCAGCTCAGCAATCATGCCTGTACATAAATAATACCTGCCATGCTGCTGTCAGCTGGCTCTACTTATTTCAACATAGATCAGAAAACCTATGAAGGGAATCACATGCTCTTTTGGGTGCTTTAAATGCTGTTTTATGCACAAGAGTTTGTTGAGGCAAAAAAGGACATTCTGGTTACTCAACAATACAATTCTGGATTCCGAGCTTGGGATACAATACACCTCCTCTGTCTGAACTCTCCAACAAGCTCTCATGAAGTGAATGAAAATTAAAACTTCCACTTTGCTGCAGCTTTTGTTAAGAGCAAGGAGCAAGTTTTGACCTCAGCAGTCTGAATGTGAATGGCTGCAATCAAGCCTTGGAAAACCAGTCATTATCTCCAGCTTCATCTCCAGCATCTGCTGCTGCTTTCAAAGGGCCTCTCTCCTCCCAGGGATATTAGTTGCATTGAAATGATGTCCTAGCAGTGCTGAGAGGACAAACCTCCTATATTGGTTTATTATTGATTAACATTCTTAAAATGGGTTGTATCTGTAAGCTCATTACTCCATTATTTGTTGATAAGATATATATTCTGCATGTATGGACCAGTGTTCAATTTCAACATTCAGTGCCAATGCAGGATGAAGAACGAGGTTTTGTATAGTTCAGGTTGAGATGGTGGATGGACATAAGTGAAAAAGGTGGTGCTGAAAGCTTAATGACAAAATGACTACTTTAGATGAGTAGCAGTTTTGTTTGTGGTAGAATGGATACAGAGAGAAATGAAATCTATAATCTAACATCTGTTCTTGTCATTTAGCAAAGCAAAGTTATATTTATGACAGTTTTGACTTAATGTTGTCTCTGTTCCCTCAAAGGCCTGAAAGGTTTTAGTTGTTCAAAGATGCCAATTACCATGCCAAAGTTCCACAAGAAGCTCACAGACTGGAGAGAAATCAACTGATTCTTCTCCATTTTCCCGTTATAAATGCTGTGTGACCAAGACAAGCTGGCACAAATCCACGTTTCCTCTTCTTCTGCTCTGATCATGAACACAATTCATATAGCCTTCAAGGGATAGTTAGTGTTTGTTTCAAATATTAAAGTCAGTGGTTTGTGATGAGTGTATTTGGAGCAAAATTTTCAAATAGAATAAAGGATCGTGTCATGTTGATGTTCCCCGATATCAGCAATTAA
Organism: Larimichthys crocea; assembly: GCF_000972845.2. Taxonomy (NCBI): domain Eukaryota; kingdom Metazoa; phylum Chordata; class Actinopteri; family Sciaenidae; genus Larimichthys; species Larimichthys crocea. Next base: position 20,512,574 of record NC_040033.1, on the reverse strand, counting down.
CTTAATGAGTTCAATCCATGAATAGATTATCATGATAATGGGCCCTTGGCACAAATCCCTTGAGGACCCCTACTTTCACGCACACACCCTTTCTTAGCATACAGATCTGTAACCTACACAAACTATGTATTATCTTACTGTATGTTTATTTTGGTATATATCATTCATTTTAAATTCTCAATGTGTAGCAATCATTATTATGTATCTTAAAAGGTCAAGACTAAAATATGTGAGTAAAATAAATCATCCCACTACTGAGGATACAAGTGAAAAATGTGTTTTTTAACCCTTACTATCAGATACAGTTTCACTGTAATGTTTTGCATGTCAGAAAATTAAATCCACAAAATAAAATATTATGTTTGTAGCTCATTAGTATCTGCATCTATCAGGTCATCTGTCCAAATCAGAGCTATCAGAATGTTCCTTTCATCAGTTCCAACAATGTCTGTCTCAGTCTGTCTCAGTCTCTAGCTGCAACTCCTGCTTTCTTTTAAGTTTTTCCCTTAAAAAATTGCACTTGACACTTATGTGTTACGTATTAAGTAAATTAGTAAGTAATTAATTGGCTACTTTACGAAACACCCAAGTAAGAATATAATTATGCTATTTACATGTTGTCAGGGTCATTTTGCACGTACTTGCACTCACTTGCTGAAGCCAAGGGCACCACTTGACTGCAGGTTCCTGAGCACATACCCACTTTGTCCACAGGAGAATGCGTCACTGTGTAAATATGTTGTTTGTTCTTTTAATTAGAACCAACACTATGAACCCAGGTTGTATGGAACCTTTAGGAGTGAAAAAGCTGATGAGAAGCAGCTGTACAGATCAAGAGAAGAACAATTATGTTACAGTTCCAACAGTTCTCTACAGCATGCACGCGATGTTAGAGAGCAAGTAAGAAAAAGGAAGAAGACAAAGGTGCTGGGAGGACTGAGGCTCCCAGAGTGTGAGAATGTGTGGTTGTTGGCGGCCGGTGATCGATGGCTTTTATCAGCAGGAGCACACACACCCTCCCTATCTCTGCCCCCTCACTGCAGGATTAACCACTGGATACATGGATTATTACACACACACACACAAACAGACACAGTTGCAAATACACATGCAAGCATACACACACATACAAACACAGTTTTTTGGAGTGGGCACACACACACACACGCACACACACACACAACTCCCCCCCTCTCTCCTCCTTAATCCGCTTCCTCCTCTCAGAAGATGCTGTGTGTGAATGTGTGTGTGTCTGTGTGTGTGTGTATGTGTGTGGAGGGAGGTGTGAGCGTGTATCGAGGGGGATTATGTGAATATAGTTAAGATTTGATGTCAATAGAAATTCTTTATAATTCTCCCTCTTGCCCTCAGAGCACATTTCCATGCTGACTAATGCACAATAGAAAACACAAAGAGGCTTGTCTCCATGCCTGCAGAGCGCAAAGATTACTGTACACGCTTGTAATCTACATATTATGCTACTGTATGTTGCTAAAGGGCTCTTAAATGGTTTTTGTTAAGTAGATTAGTCTCTTTGTGTGTGTGTGTGTGTGTGTGTGTGTGTGTGTGTGTGTGTGTGTGTGTGTGTGTGAACGAGAGTGTGTGTGCCTTTATATATTCATGAATTTGTTAGTTAATGGTTGTGTGCATGCAGCTGAACAGGGATAAAGTCATGAGAGTTTAGTTTATAGTTGGAATTTTTAATATATCTGCTTTGAACTATTGATTTGTGCATGATAGATAACCAACACATGCTGTTTTATTTGAATGTTTTGGGTGTGCAGGTTTTCAAAGATGAATGCTACCATGCAACAACTGCAAAATAATTTGTATGCCACACTGACTACTGAAGTTGAGTGGTGTCAGTGACACATGTTCTTGCACTATGTATAACTAATTTACTATGGAGTTTTTTACATCACCAAACCGTCACACACTAGCAAATGTCACTGATTCTGCTGAATCTGGATCATATTTTAAGGAGAAATTTTTTTTCCCTTTTTTTCAAGCTTTATTTTGAGAGAGACAGCTGAAGAGTGGCAGGAATGTGGGGAGAGAGAGAGATGGTGAATGACATGGAGGAAAGAGCCACAGGTCAGATTTGGCTTCTGCAGCAAGGACTACCCTTCACACATGGGGCGGCTGCTCTACCAACTGAGCAAAACGACACCCCAAGGAAGGCTTCCTGTTGTTCAAATAGTAAGTAATATTAGTTGGCTGCTTTGTCTTTTGTCACTAGTTTCTGATTATAGGAAATGTAATCATAACAATTGTACAGTTGTTCATATTTGCAATATTTAGCAAAAAAAAAAAAAGTGAAAAAGTGGATTTGCATGATTTACGAGACCTTCATTTTCAGGTCGGAAAAGCCAGATTTCTGGAATTATCCAGAAGAATCACACCCCCGAGTATGGCATATGTTTAAAAATCAAAATGTGCATAATTATTGAACATGCATAAGGAGATATATATTTAGCTTGAAGCTTTGTTTTGACCATAGAAAACCTTCTCACAGAGACCAGTGTCTCAGCTTTAATCCAACCATCAGAGAACTGTGGAACCTCCTACATGTGTTATCAGGGTGGAGGATAGAGAGCAGGGGGAAAGAAGACAATAGTGAGAACTCCACCCTGACTTCGAGGTCCAGTGTGCAGGATATGGCAGGATCTAGTGGTGAGGTTCAGCTGAATACCGCTCACCTTGCCTTCCCCTTTCAATTCAGTTCATTTAAATTCAATTCAATTCATGAGCAAGCACTTGGCAACAATGGCAAGGTAAAACTTCTTTTAAGAGGCAGAAACCTCGAGCAGAACCCAGACCATGATGGCCATCTGCCACACAAAGCTGCACAGCGGCAGCAATAATAATAATGATTACTACAATTTTAATACAAATACAGCTAATAGTAGCAAAAACATCAATCATATTTGTAATCTGCATCAGGCAGAACCACAGCAGGTATATCCACAATCCCTGATCTGGCTGTGAAAGGCCCATTAGAGCCAGTTTTCTCTTTGTCCATTGTGGCCTACTGTAGAAAGGATGTGTATAAAGAGAGCCAGCATTAAACCAGTGCCGAATACTCAAACTCTTTTAGTCATCATCTTTTTTAAGACTGGGCTCAGTAGAAGCCAGGATACCCACACATATTGTAAAATGTGTGTGTAGTGTGTCTTTGTGTGTCATGCATGAGGGGGCAGGGGATTCATTTAGACACAGTTGTGTTTAACATAAAGGTGGGGGCAGGAGCAAATCAGTGGGTCTAATAGCTCATATTAATTACAGTTATTTTAAATGAAAATTCATAAATCTTACACGACAAGCTAATATTTGAGTTCCAGTCAATGAGGGATTTCTGCCCTGAGCAGCGACTGGCAGAGCAGCGAATACAAGCCATATGGCACATTTGCAGCTCTTAACATGTACTTCATCACACTGTTTACAATCAAGGAGAGCCAACATTCATAGCCAGTGTATCATCCCCTGTGAGTGATGCTGTCCTCCTGTGAGCCAATCAGGAGCTAAGATGTCACCTTGTGGGTCAGGAAGGGCTGAGGAGGACCCACTGTTACATACAATATTTCATACAATGCTGGATTATTCTTTGGATCCCTATAGTTCAGAATGCTGCTGCACGTGTTCTGACAGGAACCAAGATCAGAGATCACATCTCTCCCATTTTGGCTTCCTTGCATTGGCTCCCTATTAAATCTTGAATAGAATTTAAAATTCTTCTCCTTACTTACAAAGCTCTTCATGGTCAGGCACCATCATATCTCAAAGACCTCATAATACCTTACTACCCCTCTAGAACACTGCGCTCTCAGGATGCTGGGTTCCTCGTGGTTCCTATAGTCTCCAAAAGTAGATTGGGAGCCAGAGCTTTCAGCTATCAGGCTCCTCTTCTGTGGAACAAACTACCTTTCTGGGTTCGGGATCATGGATCGTGGCTGCTGCTGTGATCCTGCACGACGTCCACTACATATATTATTACTGTCATTATTACTACCATATCTGCTACTGTAATCATTTTATCATTCATTGTGATTCATTGTCATTTTATCAGTCATTGTAATTGTACAATATGTTTGTGTTGATTTGTCCTGTACACGTGACATCCATTGTACGTCTGTCCGTCCTGGGAGACGGATCCCTCCTCTGTGGCTCTTCCTGAGGTTTCTTCCACATTTTTTACCTGTTAAAGGTTTTTTGTGGGCAAGTTTTTCCTCACTCGAACCGAGGGTCTAAGGACAGAGGGTGTCACTCCCTGTACAGATTGTAAAGCCCTCTGAGGCAAATGTACTTTGTGAATTTGGGCTATACAAATAAAATTGAAATTGAACTGATATAGTGATTATTCAGTCGCTGCAGTCTGAACACACCAAACACCATAACTGATGCTCTGTCTATTGTATATTGCCAAGTGACACACATCAACCTCTGACGGACACATTATTCACAGCTTGTGATCAACTGATGCATTTGTGTCAAGATGTTCATTCACCAGTTTGACATTCACAAAATCTTGGTGGAGGCCCAACACAGATATGTTAATGTTGTTACTGAGGCCTTTCAGCTTTTTATTTCACCAAGCTCTCGCAATCGACTAAAAGTCACTCCCAGTGGCTTTCTGCTCGGTCACTCTGTGCTTTTCTCTTCTTAGCTTCCTCTGGTAATGTTACGTCCATAGAGGTCGCTAATCCTGGTTACATTGACTGATTTCCCAACTCTGGTTCTGGCACTGGCTCTGCTCCCCACCAGTATTCCCCTAACCCAAAGCATATGAACCTTGTCTTCTTGGGGGTACAAAACTCCTGTGGTACAAACACTAACACTCCCCCGGTGCTCTGAGCTCACAGTCCAGGCAGCCTGGCTAACAAGCTGAGCTAACAGCAGCTAACAAGCTGAGCTAACATTAGCTAACAGCAGCTAACAAACTGAGCTAACATTAGCTAACAGCAGCTAACAAGCTGAGCTAACATTAGCTAACAGCAGCTAACAAACTGAGCTAACACTAGCTAACAGCAGCTAACAAACTGAACTAACACTTGCTAACAGCAGCTAACAAAATGAGCTAACATTAGCTAACAGCAGCTAACAAACTGAGCTAACATTAGCTAACAGCAGCTACAGTTGTCAGCAGTTTACTTCACTGTCCATCATAAACTCTGTAAATCACAGAGTTGATGCAGAGCAGCTGAAGGACATCAGAGAGAAAACCAGAAAACATTTTCTCCATAAAATATGATCCACTTTCACCAGAATCAGTCAAATAGTTGGTGGTGTGTGACTTAGTGAAATAAAGAGTAATGTACTTCTTGTGAAAGAAGTACTCATAGCAGAGAGGAAACAACTGCAACACCATTCCCCTGATTACATGTCAGTTGTGGCTTCTACAAAAAGAACATGGAATCATCTCTACACTGTCCAGTTTCCCTCTCAACTGCACTCCTTGTTTACGCATCTATAGATATCAGGAAATTCTTCTATTTATGTGAGATGCACAGCATCTATATATGAGAATATCTCTTAGCTATAGCACTGGTATCATTTGGAATAACTGAAAAGAAAAAAAAGATAATAGGTAAAGATATTAACTATTGCAATTAAGTTGAGATATGTTAATGATAATTAAGCAGGTGACATCCAGCAGGGACATGATTATGTTTAGTCAGCTCTCACTGAGGACGTTCATCATGTGCATTATCTTTAATGAGGTGCTGTAGGAGTGATCAAAGTTTGATTTATGACTGCCAAAATTGGTGGTTGTGCCAAAATCATCATTGTTACACACACTGATTTCCCCCTGTTTCAATAAAGTTCTGAGGGCATCTGTTTCTGCAGGGACAACACCCCACAGTCAAACAGTATTAGTTTTTTTGTCAAAGCGATCTTTTAATCAAACGCTCCCAAGTCATCTCCTTTCAGGAAATATCTGTACCTGAACACAACGCTGGCTCCTGCAGCTCTGAACAGGTCAGGGCTCCACGTGTGCTCTCATAAATATCAGCAGAGACATGAGTCATTTCCTAAGTTAAGAGTTTTGACAAAATGCTTTTAAAAGTAGAGCCACTCTGTCACTCTGAGAGTGTTTGACAGTTAGGAATGACTTTCTACTCTGACACGCTTGATAAATACAGCCACTGATACATTTGACAGTGCACAGTATGTACACCATAATGGAGCTCCATTTTGCATATGTTGTGCACTACTTGACATGTAGTAATGTTTACAACCCTCTTTAGGCAGTAGTGCACCTCAACAGAAAACCCTTTTCTTCAAATGTTCTCCACACTGCCCCTGTGTCCCATTTCATTCTGTATTCTACTGGATAGTCAATATTATTAATAGTGTTGAGAATAGTGCATTTAGGAAGACTAAAGGCAAAACTAAGGTCTGGAGCAGGACTGGCATCCCTGAATTTCAATTAAACCTCACAATACAAAACCTGTAGTGGAGTCTCTGTGTACCAATGATATTCTCAGACCAGCATTGGTAAATATAACATTAAATCTTATTTTTATATAATAGAAGTTATGTCATGACACTTGACACATGAGCAGGTCTAGACCGCACTCTTTCATAGACTTCATTTAAGAGGCAGAAACCTCGAGCAGAACCCGACTCACAGTGGACGACCATCTGCAGTGACCAGCTGATGCACTGCAGCATAGAATACATAGAATAATAACTACAACTAGATTAATAATAGAAATATGACTAATGGTAGTAATAATGATTATTATCCTTCAGCTTGATAGCTGAAAGCTTTTGGAGACTATAGGAACAAGGAACAAGGAACCTTGCAGTCTAAGATCACAGTGTTCTAATGGGGTAAGAGGGTATTGTAAGAATAGTTTTAAGATATGATGTTGACCATCTCTTCGCTCTTCCTGTAAGTAGAATAAAAGAATAGAATAGATACTTTATCCCTCAAGGGTTCACAAGTTTTTTTGTTTTTTTACATGCATTTTTACCCAAAATACACCTCAGCAGTGCCCAGGAGGTGAACTGGCGCCATCTATATTGGACGTGAACTGGCTACCCAAGTCCCTAAAGACTGAGCCCCCAAAGACTTCTTAGCAGAGGATGGTTTTCAATCCTTCAACCTCTGGGTTATGGGCCCAGCATGCTTCCGCTTCTGTCAATCACCCCAGATGGGACTCGAATCCCTAGTTTAGGAGGCCAGTGTCTTATTAGGCCACTGGGGCTTCACGCGCAGCATTCTGAATCAACTGTAAAGTCAAAGGAATTTATTGGAGCAGTCTGATAATGAGTTGTAATAATCCAATCTAGAAGTAACAAATGTGTGGACTAGTTTTTCTGCAACTGCTTGAGACAAGATGTGTCAGAACATAAAGTTGGAAAATAACTAGAAGTACAGTACGTAACTCAAGTAGAAATATTGTAGCTTTTACTTCCCTTCATTTATCTGACAGCTATAGCCACTTTGTAGATTCATATTTTATCTACAAGAAGTATGTCTTAGTATGCAGTTGTGTTTACTTACATGTATTTTTGTTTGTTTGTTATTTTATACATTTACAGTGCACTGGCTCCAACAGGTCACCTGCTACTCTCCTCTTCCCCAGCTCGTCTACAAGCTGTTTGCTGCTGATCAGGTAGTGCACAGTGTCTTTCAGCAGCTTTTACACTAAAAGAGGGTTTGATGAGAGTGGTGAGACTGAACCCAAACAGAAGAATTGTAGAATGTGAAACCAAAGCAAGAGACACAAAGGATAAAAAGCTTTGTAGAATGGTGCTGTAGAGTTGGTGCTAATTCTTTGGGTTCATCACTACAAGTGAAACCCTTCACATGCATGCACAAATATCCATTACTTGTTTTTAACTTGTAATGTGGTTGAGGGTGTTTGAGGGCGATTTTGTCTGCCTTTGCTGAATTTCCTGCAAAGAAAGTGCAGAAAATAAGAAGAAAATATGAGGCTGAAGATGTTTTTTTTTAACATTGCTGCATAAAAGAATTCCAACAACACATTCAACTACACATTTTTATTCCAAAAGCTTATGAAAGCTATGAGCGTGGCAGTTAAAGATGTGTGCTTCACTGTTTAAACATAATATGCCCCAGTAATTTACTGTTGTAAGTGTGCTCTCCTGAACACACTGTGCATCTCCCATGAGGCAGTAACCAGGATGTGCAGTAATAAAGGTGTTATTGGCTCCATTTGTCGGTCTGGGACTGCCATATGTTGTGCTTAACAATGTGACATGAGGCCAATTCGCAGTGACATAAATCAACATCCAACCACAACCCCCCAAACCATTAATGTCTTATTATAAGTTTTCAGCTTTACAAACCTGATACTGCAATAATATCACAGTGCTCCTGGCCCACACAAATGATCTGAGGGAAGAAAAGCAATACTAGGCAAATTGTTTGTGAAAGATATCCACATTCTTCTGAGGTATTCAATAAAGCCATGTCCGCTTGAAGCTGTGTATATGACAGAATAATTATCAATTTCCATATCATTAGGATATTAGGGTCGGAAACGGCATAACAGAAAACATTTGTTAATGCCCGATGATTAGATCAAGTCTGCAGCGTGTAGCATTAGAATTCAATTTCAAATCCGCAGACTTGTGTGTTGGCTGCAATCATGAAAATCAGATGATGTCCTTGAGAATTGGTAGGCATCCCCGATTATTATGTAAGATGAAGAAGCCAGTGTTTCAAAACTGTGCACATAAGCGAATTGAGACCGGCACTGCAGAGGAAAATATTGTAATCAATGGCAGCTCAGGCCCTGGAGTGAGATAAACAGCAGCATCCAGAAAGGCTTGGTTCTTGTAAATGTTTTATTTACAAATAGCTCATGGATGCCTTCTGCATTAGATATTGATGTTGTAATGGAAGTGTGATTAGAATAATGAGACATTATAGGATGTGACCTTTGCCTAATGCTTTATTGAAGTGCTTTCCAGGATTATCATTTTGCATAATTCATGCAAAACAAACTCAACACTCCAATTACTTTGACAGTATAGGCTGTTACATTTTACTATCATCCTCAGGGTGTCAACTAAATCAATGGTCCACAGGAAACCCGTATTATTATTACTATTATTACTGTGTTATTGTGCATGTTAATATTCTGTTATTCATTTGCAGATTTAAAGACATCCTAACTTTTTGTCTAGCGGCAGGCCCTTAAGGTGCGCAGGTCCAAGAAAGATATCTTGAAATCTGTTTAGCCATGCTCATGACTGTGCAGATGGCAATGTTGGTCTGTCAGTGCACCAGTATTGTCCAGACTGAACTATCTCCACCACTATTGAGTGAATTGCCATGAAATCATGTACAGATGTTCATGTTCACCAGTGGAGTGTCATTGACGTACCATGGTGCAGATGTGCTGATGATTCCTTGAATTGTCCTGTGGAACCATCAGTGGGTCACTCTGGAAATATCTGAACATCTACTACTGACATCAGATTCCATGGCTCCCAGATTATTTATCCCATATTCTACTGTTTATTTATTTACTGTCTATTTAAAATTCAAAAATGTCAATCCAATGGTGACGTTTAATGAAAAGTCAATAGATGAGCACCTCAGTCTGCCATGCGTAAATGGCTACACAGTCAAATAGTTTACCTTTTGTCTGTTTTTACGACCAGGAGTCTGCACAGGATGTTTTATTTCTAAAATTTACTGGATTGTCTATGCCATTTCTGTCTGCCCTCTGATGTAAAATCTATCAAAAATAGAACAACAGCATATTCTGATCAGAGTGGATAACTGCTAGGAAGGTTCTGAAACACGCTGGTTGAATCACAAATGTTGTCTAGAACAGGAGCAATCAGCAACGATGGGAAACAGTTATTCCTCAGGTTTGAGCTGACAGTCATATTCATAAATACTTTATCCTTTTGAATGCAAAGAGCAGAAAATGCAGTGAAATGTCAAAGTCACTGAACTTTCCAGCATGTGCCTTACATTCTGTCTGTCTGCTGGCTGCAGTTAATCCAGCTCTGCCTCAGGTCTTTGGCTAGCTGCTCTCATACAACACCTTGTTTTGCTGTTGCCGCAGGTTGAAGTGGCTAGTTTTAAAAGCCTGATTGCTGTGTGTGTGTGTGTGTGTGTGTGTGTGTGTGTGTGTGTGTGTGTGTGTTATTAAAGGTAAACATGGAGGGCTGTGTGCTCTGCACTTGGAGCAGAGGATTATAGGCTGTGATTATCGAGAGCCCATGGTCACACACTCAACCACTCTACCAAGATGTAGAGAGATCCCCTCCCTTCTTCCTCTTTTCCAGTATTCCTTCTTCCCTTGCTATCAAACATTTAGTTTGTAGTTTTCCTACATGCGGCTCAGATCATAGACAAAATCAATGTTCATTTATTTTCTGTGTGTAGGCTTAGATTCCAGTGGTGGCTGCAAAGGATTGTTTCCAACTGGCATGATTCTAACAATTCCAGTAACTCCAGAGTGTTGAAAAGTTCAAATATAAAAATGTATTGAAAGAAAACACATTTTATTTATTATCCTGCTTCACTCCCTATTTGACAGTGTTCAGCCTTTCAAAAACTTCTTACTCTCTGGCACACACTCGTCCCACAATCCACCATCGAGGTCGCCGCAGTGATACGCAGCCGTTCTACTCAGTGTTTCAAACTGCTGTTGAATACGCAACTGCTCTATTCGATCAATATGCATCAGTTTACACAGAGCACCTCGAGCTGACAGGAAGTCAGACACAGGAACAGCATAGGGAATCTGGTGGATTTTCAAAATAAAATACCCCCTTCAAACTACTGGTTGTAAAAACAGACAAAAGAGAAACAAATGAACTACATAGCATATTCACACATGTAGAAGCATATTTAGAGGAACATAAACCAGAAAAATTACCAAATATGAGCAAGTAAACAATGTCTGGAGGGATAAATGCCTCTGAAACGCTCCTGGTGGGGTTTGAAGTCATGTGCAGGACGTGCTTAGTGGGGTTTCGGGGTAAGAAAAAGAAAATCCTCGAGCCCTGTGACTCTGTAATGCTCATTGTACAGAAACAAAGTTGTTAGACTGAGTTAGGGTTAGTTTATGTTTTTGATAAACAGGTATTACACTTGTATTAGTATTTTTTTTGGCACAAATAGTATCAGCAGAATGGTCAACATGGAATTAGCTATAATATGTATGACCCTGACAAAGTTTAAACACCAATGTTTTAGTGTGTTAGCTTTTGCTAAATCCCACAAAGGCTGCTAAGACTGATAAGAACGTAGTTTTTCAGGTGTTTGGTATTTGGTCATAAATCAAAATATTCATTCATTCAACTGTTAATTCTTACCTGGGTCATGGGTCCCTATTGGTTTTGTAGGTTTATCACAGGCTGACATGTAGAGACAAACAATCATTCACACTCTTGCTGGGTAATTTAGAGTCACGAGTTAATCCCCCACATGGACGTGAGGAAAACATGCAAACTTCATGCAGAAAGGCCTCAGCCACAAACTCCCCAGTCACTAAAGGAAGCCTTCTTGATGTGAGGTGACAGTGCTAACCACGGCACCGCCATAGAATCCTATAAAATCAAAATAGGTTAATCAAAGTTATTACAGTTCATCTTGAAGGGTACATAAACTTTTGTACCGATTTTCAAGCTAGTCACGTCCAGTATATGTCTCTATATTTTGCTAAAAATCAAAAATGTTAACCTAGTGGCATGAAAGGAAAACCAGACTTAGGCAATCCATCCAAAACCAGCCATATCAACATATTTCTAAACCAAAAAATGTCCATCCACCACTTACACTGCAATCTCCTGAGCCATGACTGTGGGGCTGCTGTGGCTCAGGTGCTAGAGTGGGTTTTTTTCTGTAATCAGAAGGTGGTTTGATTCCCAGCTCCCCCACTCAAGCCGAAGCGTCCCTTAGCAAGAGAGCTAGCTGTGATGTCAGTGTATATGGGTGATCATAGTGTTATTTGTTGGTGCTGTAACTTGTTGGCACCTTGCATAACAGCCTCTGCCCTAAATGTGAAAGCATTTGTAAAAGCACTTTGAGTAGTCAGTACGCTATATACAAAACCACTCGAAGTTCGTCCTCATAAATGTTCTTTTTCTCTCTCAGGCTAATTTTAATGCTTCATATTTGAACAACTAAATCATCTCCGGGAGAAAGAGATGAACAGAGAAAGAAGCCACAAGAATCTGTAGTATGGACGCAATATCTGCTGATACCTGAACCAGTGAGGGTGTGTTTCTGCCACAACTTTCATCACTAACAAAGAAAATCTCTCTTGGCTAAGAAAAACACATACAAATAATATTTGTCAGAATATCAAATGGTCTTACATGGGGTCCTGACACTGAGGTTGAGAAACTCTTCAGCAGGGTCAGGCTGAAGTCAAACAGAGACATAAGCTTTACAAGTGAAAAACACCTCTGGCAGCAGTTAACCTGAGACTGGAACTCAGGTCAAGGAGTCATTTTACCTTAATTAGACACACACACACACACACACACACACACACACACACACACACAGGAAAGGTTTAGGTTTTTTAAGATATCTGGGCCTGCAAATACAGTGCAGGTGAATGTAACTGAAATGAACTCTAACAGAAATGTCAGAACCCGGACACTAAAAAGTCTTTCAGCTTTACAATTCAACTGTGAAATGTCAAACAATTATGTTGTGAACAGTTTGACAGTGCTAAATGTTTTAGTTATTGTTTAAGATGTGTATTTTTACTGATATAGAACACCAATGAAGACATGGAAGCTTATTATTGCCATGATAAGAAAGGTATTGTTCTAACATCATGACAAGATATTCTCCAACATATAAATGCAATATGAATGTTTAAACCATAACGACACATTATCATAGTATAAATAACTCCACTAATGTCTGTGTGTTAGTGATTCAGGACATGGTTAGCCTAGCTTAGCATAAAAACTGAAAGCAGGGTGGAACTGTAACTTCAACTGTTTGTGGTGTTATGTGTGGGAAATATATCTGTAACACAGCAAGGCTTCAGGAAGCTGCAGACAGTCACTGTGCCTTGTTATTGTTTTCAATCATTCCCCAAGTCATATAACCATATAAAGTTGTTTTTACATTTGTTTGTGTAGGAATTGAATGACTAAGATGTTCATCATCAGGTTTACAGGTGTTATTAGGTGTATTTTTTAACTATGGGCACATATACAAGACTTCATCAATCCTCTCATCTACCTCTTAGACAGAGAATACATGTATTTACATGTATTCTCACTGGAACCGAGGGTCTAAGGACAGAGGGCGTCACTCCCTGTACAGATTGTAAAGCCCTCAGAGGAAAATGTACTTTGTGACTTTGGGCTATACAAATAAAATTTGATTTGATTTGATCTGATGTATTTCCCAAACAGTCTCTGAAGTGAAACCAACTAAGACATACCAAAAACAGCAGTTCCTCAAACGTCCACCTCAGGCTGGCTCATGACAACTGTACTTAGGGTGAATTTTTAGATAACTCCCCTGTTCAAATAATATTCATTATGCAGAATTAAGAGCGTGGACACTTTGGGGCTCGCTTGTTTGAACCACTGGGTTTCATTCAGCCCGCCTCAGCTCCACCCACGTTCTACCTTTTTGCCCATTGTTGGATTAGTGTGGAGTCAGTGAAGACTGAACTGCCAAGATAATTGAATCTGTGTTATATGTCATTAATCTTTTCTGATTTTGCAATATGTAATACCAGTATAAAGGTCTTTGGTAGTAATTTGGTAGTAATTTGGGTGAACTGACCCTTTAATGTCTTCTCGTAGGCGTTCATTATAGTATTGATCTATCATACAATAAACAACACAGTCCAATCTGTAATCAATGAGATTCATTATTTCAGAGATGGATGAGAGTGGTTGGTTCATCTGATTGATTTCTTATGAGGGCCAATATTGGCTCAATATACAGTATCTGCATGCCCGTGTGTGTGTGTGTGTGTGTGTGTGTGTGTGAGAGAGAGAGAGAGAGAGAGAGAGAGTGAGAGAGAGAGAGAATCTGTTAATCTCCTTAGCTTCATTAAAACAGATAGAGGCGGATTAGCAGGAGGTGCATGTAAATGAACATAATTCCAGGAGAAATTGAAACAGCAGCAGGGATAAATACGTCATGAGGGAGAGACAAATATAATCAAAATAGCAATTAATTGAATTCCCCTTACGAAGCGTCGCCTGTTATTTGGTGGAATTACAAGCAGCTACAGTGAGCTAATTGGTAAGGCTGATAGTCAGGATTAGTGTTGCATGTCTTGCTCCTCTGTTCTTCACCATCATCTCCACTCTGCTTCTTTCATGTCTGTTCTCCATCCTGTGATTCTGCTTCACATCTGTCTCCCCTCTTTTCGTCACTGACTCCCAGCTCTCTTTGTCTCTTGTTTCATTCATCTTTTTCCATTCTGTCTCAGACCTGTCTGCTTCTGTTGGCTGATGTTTATATCAAATGTACTTTTTTTTTTCTAATAGGAAGCATTTACTGTTTTGTGCTATGAATTATTTGTACAGATGTGTGTACAACTTTAAACAACACACTCTTAAACTAGAAAAACAACAGTATTGTTTAAATCTTTAAAATGGCTTCTATTGCTGAAAAAAATGGTCAACGCGGTTGCCGAAATGTGCCAATTTGGCGCCTGGAGGCGATATTAAATTCATCAATTGGGTGGCTGTGTTTCCTGATGTGTCAACAGGCGTCCATCCAAACTGAAGCATGTCACTGAATGATGGTGCGCTCTGCTGTTTGAAGTGCAACTTGATGTGTCTGGTTGGCAGAGATAGAAAGAGCACTGAACTATTTTAATCAAGTAGAAGTAAAATCTAAGTCAGAATATACTCAGATAAAAGTACACCGTATTTATAAATATTACTTTATTTCTTAAATAGAGGGGGCATGATGTTGACAATAATGTTACATGATGGAAATAATTATTATAAGAAGCATCTTTAGGCTGTGAGTGTGCTAACATGTCAGCACATACACTAGTGGAACACCATCGGTGCGTCGGCATGTGCGTCACACATATTAAAGCTGCACAGTTAGTGCAATGTAGTAAACACAACGGTGTGTTGCCTGGCAACAAAATGGCTGTAGATGCTCTCGAGTGAGTGTGTTGTTATTTTTTTCTCATAGTTCTTAGTGTGACTTTTGTAACTCCGAGTGGAGTGCCGTGAAGCTTCGCAGTCATCCAGCCCACAGGATCTGTTGAAGGTTGTCGTCTGCAACCGGACTAGCTTAGTTTCTTGAAAACGTTTCTCCTCTCACCCAAGAGGCGTCTTCACTTCTAACTGGGGGCGAGTCCCAGGTCATTACCTCCGTGCACATGTACAAGTAAAAGTACTGAAAACAAGTACAAGCACACAAAAAAACAACAACTTTGTTACAGTAATGAGAGAAAATGTTTCTTCCCCTTCTGGTCAATGTGAACACATTCAATGTGTCAACAACAGTCAACGTGTCACACATTTGTTGTACTGAAGTACAGTTTTCTATATTCACTTCATTTACATTTGATGTCATATATATTGTAGTCCACAACATATATTTTGATTTGTTACTCATTACTTTACAGATTTTACATAGAGACCTGTGACAAGTATATAAACATGAACCATTGTCGTCAATCTGTCTGCTATATTTCTATACAGGACATACTAGTACAAATACAAAGTAATAGTTATTGTACACATCAAGCAACTACAACAGTAAACAAGCTGCTTACACTTGCATCAGATAGATAGATAGATAGATAGATAGATAGATAGATAGATAGATAGAAACTTTATTGAGCTCTTTTTAAAATTTGAGTTTTTTCTTTTTTCTGTTTTTACACTTTTACATAAATAAAAAATCTGAGTACTAAAATCCCAACAGGCACAGTCACAACGCTGTTTGGGTCCATTCTCCATGCAAACATCATGAACATTTCTTAAGCCAAGCGTTTGTTAACTTGCTCAGATTTGGTCACTTTTCTTTTGTTTATGTGCTTCTATCATATGTAAGCGGACTATGTAGTAAACTTGTTTCCCTTTTGTCTGTTTTTACATTGGAAGTCTGCATAGAGTGTTTTATTTTGAAATTTGACCGTTTCTGTCCGACATTCAGCCAGCCCGATCTGCTCTGTGCTGCTTGACATGCCTGGTCCAGCCAGGGCGGAGTGTGTGCCCCATGTACCCAGAATAAAGTCCCTAAACAATAGTCCCTCTAAACAATATTTAACTTATACCTAATGCTTATTTATTTAATGCTGCACTTAATACAACTAATAAAACGAAATGAATTTAGTGGACACAACAGACATTTGTTATTCTAAATATGACCCTGACTTTATATAAAGTTGAACATTACAAATGTTGAATATCACAGTCTAACCCAGCTGTCTCATCCTTTCATTCCTTCTTTTTCCTCTTTCTTCTTCACACTCTCTTCTTCCCCTCGTTGACAAACAAAGCTACAGAAGTCATTTGCTTGATTCAGCCCCCCCTCCTCCTCTTCCCTCTGCTTCTGCACTCTGCGCTGATTGTGATGTCTTCCTAAGCGCCCCCCCGCCGAGGGCGCCAACACACTTTTATGAAAGATCCAGCATTTCCCTAAAAGCTAATCATGTTAGACATCAAAGAGTGAGGCTGCTGCCTTCATCAAGACACATCTGAAGACGCTGCCTGGTGCACTGCCACTGCTCCTCAGGATTAGGCCTCGCGTGAGTCTGTGCATAAGAATTAAGTGCGGAGAAAAGGGGTGGAAATGTATAACAGAGGGAGGGATGTGCCCAGATATTTAGAGAGGGAAGGGCTCACATCAACAAATTAAGAATCACAGCGACAGATTTAGTATACATGATGTGGATGATCCAAGGAGCATTGAATACTTTAACAGTGTTATGTCACATTTTGTACATTTAGGTAGAGCGAAAATAAACAGCAAATCTGACCCTGAGCACTGACAACAAGAAGCCTAACAAATCATATGTTCATTGTATATGGGCTTATGGGTTTTAGTGCTCTCACTATTGTATCACTATTTATGGTGGCTGTAGGGTCTGCTGAAAAAAAAAAAAGCAACAACCTGGAGTGGAGAAGTTGAGCCAGATGGAGAAACACAACCTGAGTTTGTGTTTTGGAGAAACACAACCTGACATCAGATTGCATTGGCAATGACTTTTTATGTTCTGGCTTGGATTATTTTTACGTATGTGTCTGAAAATAGTGACAGCAAGAAGTCTCCTTTGGTTTGTGAGTCTGGTTTGTCTGATTTGAATACGGATGTACAGTGCTGATGATGTCATGCTACTTCTTCCTCTGCTAGCGACAGGGCCGGTCCTAGCTATGGGCAATGTGGGCGGCCGCCCAGGGCGCATTCTCCGTGGGGGGCGCACGAACGCCCGAAAAAGCAAAAAACCTCGGTAATTTTCGATACCGCTCATTAAGTTAGCGGGGCGGGCGCCCCGAGAGCGGGGTGTTGACAAGGCAGAGGGGGGCGTCGGACAGACCGATGGGGGCGCACGCATCCCGGGGCGCACGGCGCATCCAGGGGCGCACGGGCGGCCGTTCGGGCGCACGGGAAAATGTTCGCCTCGGGGGGGGGGGGGGGGGGTTCGCCCAGGGCGCAAATGTGGCCAGGACCGGCGCTGGCTAGCGACACACATATTTAGGCACATCTCCACAGACTTATCGATCAGTCAGACACAGACTGACTTTTCTCTTCTTTGCTGTCTGTTGCAGCCCTGATAGAAGCAGTTTAACGGTGCACAGCCTGGTGAAACAAAGCCAGTTTTCGGCCTTTGTTCAGCGACTATCTGAAAGTAAAGATACACTTGCTTTCTCTCTATTACAACCTCATCATGTTAAAGTGTTTCAGTATGTTTAACTGAAACTTAAAGTGATTGCAGTAGCATTTTAATAGAATTGGGACTTGTGTGTGAACTCCCCAGAGGTAGATAGATATTCTACATGAATAAGCTCTGAGACACACATACACACACACACACACACACACACACTGACGAGCGTGCTCTCAGGTGACACTGTTCTGAATCCCATTAAAATGTCTGTGGTTATTATTGTCATTTGATTAGACTATATTTTGACACTTGCATAATATTATAAAGCTAACAGCACATTGTGTCCACAGCCCTCAGAGATAATGCTAAATGAGTTGAGGGACTATCTGACAGTCCTTGACACACCTTGTTTGCCTTGCATATGGCCAGTATTCATCAGGAGTGTGTCAATAAACACATTCCATTAATAGTGAGAGGACTTTTATTTCTAACACATAGCTTATAAACTGTCTGCACTGATGAAGGAAATGTTCTTAAACGAGCGGCTGCCTGTTTGAATCTACCTTTAACAGCGGGCTGCAAGTCGTTCTCACATACTCATGTGTACTATTTATTACAGCTCGGGTCTTATTTTTATAGTTTTGGTCATTGTTGTAACACTGTACTCACCAAAGTAGTCATTAAGCTTACTGAGATCCAAGATTGCGGTGACATTATTGCAACGAGCTATAGGGTAATATGAAATGTTGATGGGTTACATGATCAAATAGTCTGTATATATTAATCTTATTATGTTTTTCAGGGTTATCTAAACCACTTTATTTAGACGTCATCCTAAAAGTGAAAACACCCAAATGTAAAAGACTTTTTCATCTCACAGGATGAACTTTACCCGACTGAACACAGCTGCGTAGAGAAATTTCTGAGTCATAGTTATTGAGATATTTCAGTCTGACTTTTCTACCCTTTTACTCCACAGCTTGGCAATGATAGTTTAAAGTCAAAACAAATTAGCTATGAAGTGTTGGCCAAGTTGCTCATAGTTTAAAAGTAGTAGGTCACTTTACTGGGCTGTGGGCAGATGGTTCTGGGTTCAGCCCTGTCACCCGGCTGGGGGTTGGCTGCTGCTGGAACCTTTCTGTGTGGAACTTTAGCTTCTCCACCAAAGTTCTCATAGATGACTACGCCTAGATTGAGAATTGTGGTTGTGCATGCTGCTGTGGTCCTGCCTGACACCTCCTGCCAATACTATTGATATTATTACTAATATTATTATTAGCATTTTATTGCTACAATTAATTATGGTTTTAGTATATTTATAGTTGTGATTATCATTATTATTATTACTGCTTGATTTGAAAACTGAATTGAATTAAATATTATTAGCAGTGTAGTTCTATTACTTTGTTTATGCTAAAAGTATGTTATATAGTATAATGCATGTAACACAAAGTAAGGTGTGTCTAAAGTTGTTTTTGTCATTATACCGAACACTTTAACCTAAAGGCATAAAACCTTCAGCCTGCAGAACCTCTCAAGACTAAAGATACTGCCACAAATGTCTTCCTGACAACCTCAGGACGTGTCAGCAGCTTAGAAAGTATTTAAAGTGATCACCAGACAAATGTTGCCATGGTAATTAAATCCTCAACCTAAACATGTAAAGATTTCAAGATGACAAGACAAATCAAGAGTTTGATTACAAGTCACTTTACAAGTCATTTTATTTTGTATCAGTCACTTCATCATGACTCCAGAGGCAGTCAAATTGCTCCTTACAGTGAGTGAAACAGGCAACCATGACTAAATTCTAAATATAACCATTATTTATAACCACTGATATCTAACAGTATAGAATGTATCATCAGCTCAGTGTCTGGTAAATACATTTCTAGCATCAACACTGAGCTCAATCTTTTTTCTTCCTCATTTGTATTTCCTCCACGTCTTTCATAATAGCCTGGATATGTGTATGACAGGACTTTAATTGCCTGAGTTAACAAGGTGAGCTCTACACGGCCACCTTTGCGTAGTGCAAATCATAGCAGGGATATTCAAATCCAATCCCCTGTAAACTATTCACCCAAATGGGAAGTGCAAGAGCATAAATCCAGGCAATAACAGCAATATGTGGCGGGATCTAAAGTGGTAAATCCTTAAATGATGTTCTAACGCTGAGCGAGTGACTTCATTGGGGTGAGGTGACCCCACTCTTCAGAGACAGAGGGGAAGAGAGAGGGAAGGAGAAAGGAGGAAAAATGAGTGGGGAAAGCAGGAGGATTTATAGTGTCCTACAGAGGCAGGGATGGAAATGGAAGAAGAAAACTACTTCCATGGATATTTATAAAAGCTTTATTCTATCAACTGAAATGTTCTAAAATAAATGTAAAGAATTTTACACCTCAACTTGGATGAAATTTAATTTCCTTTTCCACTTTAGTGTACAGACATATTTTAAGCACAACTGCATTGCTTTGTTTTGGATGTTGACCTAAAGCTCATTCAAGACTGAATGTAAGAAACAGGTGTTCATAGCCAAACTACAAAATCATGTTTCAGCTGCCAACTTATTGATTCTGTTCAGACTTGATTCATAATTCATAGTATCCCAGATGTTCAGCTTTGAAATTCAAATCTTAAATCTGAATTAGACTGAGCCAATTTGAACTTTAAAGCTTGTTGCAGTTGATGAATATAGTTTTTGAATACCTGGAACTTAACTTACTTTATTTTCTATCTGAATTTAAAAACCCTTAAAAACCCTGTACATTCTGTATATTAGTGGAAATAAAGGTGTTCATATTGCAAAACATGAAATTATTAACTTTGATCACATCATAATAATATTTCAATGTTATAAAATCAGCAGTATTAAAATTTAAACTTTAAGAATTCAGTAGCACTTAAATTTAACAGTTACACAATTAATTGCAAGGGACTTAAGCCCTATGGCCATTATTGACTTCCACAGACTTTGTCTTTAACACCACCATCAGGTGGATGTTTTTGCTTTGAAGTATAACATCTGGACAGCTTTAGACTGGATGGATTGACATGAACTCAGATCAGTTTAAATCACTTTGCGAACCTCTTTTTATCTTTGACCATGTTGTTCTAGACTTTCCATCCATCCACTCATTTTATACTGCTTATCCGGGGTCGGGGAATGCCATTCCTCTTAGCAACGCTTCCAGCGGGAGGGACTATATAACTAAGGCTGAGTCCAGCCATTTTGGCTGCTTTTATCTGCAATCTCATTCTTTCGTTCACTACCCAAAGCACATGACCATAGGTGAGGGTTGGAATCAGGCACGGACTGATAATCTGGCATACCGTGCATTTGCCCGGTGGGCCGACGTGCTATTTGGGCCGACAAGTCCCGATATATATATATATATATAGGTCTTAGCTATGGGCAATGCGGGCGGCCCGGGGGGGGGGGTCAAAATGCCAGTGCTGATTTTTTGTCCCAGTCCGCCCCTGGTTGGAATGTAGATGGTACAACGTGTGCAGTACTGCAGACATTGCACCAATCTGCCCGTCCATCTCATAAAACCCCTGAAAAACTATTAATGTTATGATATGTAACACATCCACGAAAGTTCAAAGATCAATTCATTCATGTATACAAACATAGAATTCATAGTACCCCCACCCTAACCTACCAACAATGCAGCTGTCCCTGCATCACCATCCCATATTCAAAGTACAGACAGAGGTTCAGCCTGGGCAAAGTAAAACCAGCTTTTCTTGTAGTGTATTGGAAAAGCCTGATTGTGTAAACACACCGACTGATGTTATATCAGCTGTATTGTAACCTGGCCCTGAGCAGCGAAGCCTGCTGGGAATCTGACGCAGCCTGGAGACCTGCAGATGGTGACACTGCAGGGCGGTGTCTTAAATGGACTGTCAGCCCCGGCTACTTCTCTCCAGGTAAGAGCTCTGAAAAGTGCTGTTGCTTACTCTTTAGCAGCGCTTAATCGGTTACCTACTGTGTCCAACAGAACTTAGTTTTCACTTTCTGTTCAGTCCTGTCCAATCACAGCCGATAACACTGTGATGCAGCTTTGCAAAGCATGAATTCCGACCTGTTCTCCTGAGTCATAGATTGCTTTTACTGACTTAAATTGGAAGTATTCAGAGTTGAGTTGCTTTTTCAGATTTGCAGTTTACTTTTCATTTTCAATTTTGTACACAGGCTTGTACCTGTCACTTTTTATCAGAGACCCAGATATGTTCAGTCTAATACAACCTGGTACTGATTCAACATAGATCCCATGTCCAGCCAAGAGGTCAGTGTTCCACCTCACGTGCATATCCACAAAATTAACAAGACTTTTACTTGTGGAAGCCTGGTAAGCCGAAACTAACTCCCATTAGCTGCTTTTCAGAACCTTTCCACCTCTACCACGGCCATCTGTATTTGTTATGAACTCTTTTTTTTCCCTCAATGAACAAGTACTTGCTGGCCTTCATAGTCCAACATCAGTCATACTCTACATACAAGGTCCACAGAAAAACCCAAATACACAAGATTTTGCTTTCCTTCCATTCATCAACCTGTCCACCTGTTTATTGATCTTTCATTGAGGGCTGTCTGTTATAACCATAAAAATAGAAGTTCTTGAGGATAAAGCACTGCTTTTCGTAAGTTTTTTTTTTTTTTTTTTTGCAATATTTTGGGCAGTACTCACTCAAAGTCGATCCCTCCAGCCACTCAAAACTCAAGTAGAGAGTGCAGACTATGTTCATATTTTGTTATATGTACCATTTTTTTTTATTGTTGGCACCACTAACCAAGCACTTAAACTGAAAGGAAGTAGAACCAGCAGCAGCAGGAAGAAATGCTCGTTATTCATTAGGGTTGAGTCCATTGCTGGTTGTTTTTTTTATTATTATTATTTTTTTTTATCATTGTATTAACCATGGTTCATTGATAGAGTAGTTCAGTGCCACAGAATACCAACAAAGCCAAAGAACATGTGAGATTAACAAAAGCTAGAATGAGAATATTTTCACATCTAACTCAGTGAATTAAGGCTTCTTTTGACCAAATTTGGGCTATTAGGGTTAACAGTGGAAACACCAACAGATGATGTTTTTAGGTGGTTTTATTTTGGTTCTGTCTAAAACTTGGTTCTGACTCAAACTGGGAATGAACTGTAGTAGTTCATAGTTTAAGTCTTAACCTTAAATATTGATTAGACATGGGGGAATAATTAATTTTTACCTCTGCATTTTGGCCAAAATGCCTGAAATAAAACTACAAGTACCCAGAGGACACCTGTATCATTCATGGTGGACAACAGGACTGCTGTTTCCTTGATTTCTTTTTCTGAGAGCTTTGACTGTCCTCAGGGTGGGGACTTTTACAGACCGCTGACTGATGTACTGTCCAGCAAGAGACATTCCATACTGCAACAGCATTTTAAATTCAGTTCACACAATACAGGTGACCTTGAAGAAGCTTTCTCTGTGTATGTATTTTAAATGACACTGTGTCCCAAACCCACCCACGTCTCACCCCATGTCCATCAGCTTTAGCGTGCATTCGCACAGGATCAGGTGCTGCGGCCAGTGGTAGCATGGCTTCTCCATTTTGACCCTCTATGGCTCTCCATTCATTCTCTCTGTCCAGTAGAGATAATGTCTTCTCATCAGATGTGGACATTTGTGTCAAAGAGGCATAACAGTGAAACAACAGAGCAAATGAAATCAATGATTATCCTCTTCATCATCTTTCATACCACTCACTATACATTTCTTATTTTTGTGTAAAGCATCTCAGCAGTGATATTACTGCAACACGTGGGAGCTGGTTGAACTTTGCCCACGTGTGACTCATACAGCAAGAAGAAAAAGTTTAAGAATGTGTGATGAAAAGAAATGAAAAAAGAGTTTAGTTTTCTATTGATCCAAGTCAGAGTGTATTCTGTTATGTTGGTCATATGGAGGTCTATTTGTTGTATTTGCACTGCGCACATAGACAAAGCTTTAATTCATGTAGTTTTCACAAGGTTATGTTTTGTTTGATGTTGGTGCAGATTATCTTTTCCAGCAGTGGTAGTGGTTCCAGCATTATGTATGATTAGGTCCATTCCAAACTACAATGCATCAGTGTTTCTGTTGGCTGACTGAGCACACATTTGACCACAAAAACGGGTTCAGGATTATACCTAAACATAAAACCCATGCTTGTATTTGTCGTTCATATGGTCTTCAATAGAGGTGAATGGTAAGCTGAGTGAGTACACATTACACATAAAGGTTCGGTATAACCAGGTCTGGACCTAAAAGCACAGCTCAGAGACCAGGCAGGTTAAGTTAAAAGTTCTTACTCAAGGTTTGAAACAGACAAGTACAATGGAAGAGGAAACACAGATAAACTTACCCAGTTAGCATTTGAACAAAGTGGCAGAGGTCCAAAAAGCAGGCAAGTATAAAAGTTGGAACACTATGTAACAAGCACATTAGATGAACTGGACTGAATAGATTAGATTGAATGGGAATGAGCATATATGATACTAAAAGGGTGATAGAGATGTGGGGAAAGGTGTGCAGGTAGGGGTCAGAGGTCAGGCGATAGGTCATGTGAACAGAGGGGTTACTGCAGGGCATGAAGGAGTTGCAGAATATATATATATATAGCAACGGCAAAAAAAAAAAAAAAAGTGCAGTAGAATCAGGCTGATGTGAAGAACTTACCTTTTGTAGTAGGAGAACAGGCAGAATCTTGCTGTGAGTCTTTTGTTTCACACAAGTAGTTTTGGTTGAACTTGCCAGAGATTCTGTTTCATTAATGTCAGGTTACACACACAGCTGTGTAATATTAGATGTTAAAGTAATACTAAAGAAAACCTGCTGTTCATGGTGCATGTTTGTCTGATTTGTTACATGGTAGTGATGTGCAGCTGAATGAACTTCAGAGTACAGACCTTTGTGAAGATAAATGTGAAAACTATCTGAAATAGGACCTGACATTTCAACACACCTCTCTGAATATTTCAAAAGGAATATTCTGGTACCTCAATAGGTTTCACTGCCTGTACTTTGACTTTTAATCACATACCCATTTTTCCACCTCACACACCATTTCTCATTCCACTAATTGACAACTCTAATCATTTGTTTCACTCCAGATAGCTGTTATTTCTGATAATTAATGTCATTGTCGCCATGTTTGATTTTAAATATTTGAATGGATGATTTGAATATTAAGTGCCTCTCCCCCATGTCTCCGTCGGGGCAGAGCCGATAAAGAGCCATGTCTAATTGGTCTGTAACTTCGACAGTTAAAGCAATTAAGATGACAGGTAAGAGTGTTTAAAGGGACTTGTACCTTGTAACCCCCACCCATCTTCATTGACAGCTCCCTCTCTGGCCTCTGCTCCACCTCTGCCCACCTCAGCTCCACTTTTCCTCTTTTTTCCCTGCACTCATCACTACCAGTTTGGCAATTTAACTGGGAAATGGGAAGCCATGACTGCCATTCTGTGTTACTAGGCATGAAACAATTTGGTGAACTCCAGGGATTTTAAATTCCAGCTGTGTAAAAATTCTTTGTAAGGGACTAACAATGTTTTCATCCGATCAAAATCTGTTGTCTTACAAAGCATATATGCTACAAGATCGATATTTTCAAAACACATACTGCAACTTTACTGACTTATTTGAGACATGTGAGGAAGCTCTTTATGATGTATTGGTTTGTCTGTATGCATATATCCATTCATTCCATTCAGATATGCATGGTCTGTCATGGACTGTATAATATATCAGTGCTGAATTTCAAACATTCCTGATCAGTGCCTTTTCACGGAGTCGGTATACATCACAAGTATTTGTTGGATGGTCATAAACTCCCACACATCTTTCTGACATCAGAAATGTTGGCCAATTTGTGGAGCTTTCCAAAACAGACAATCCAACATTTCATATTCATGCACTGATTGGTCAGCAGTGTGAAGCCGAGACAGTAAGCTGGGTTTGAACATCTCTCTCAAGCTTTTGTGTGAACTACCAAGTGTAACATTCAGATTTTTTTCCAGGAGAGACTAAAAATGTGCACATGGTGTCTTGCCCCTCTCTATGACAACATCCCAGCTTCCAGTGTGGCCCTTCAGAACAGCTGTTTATTTAGCTATCTAATGTGATAGCAATACGACAACATGTTGTATGAACTACTTTTTTTCTAACATAACATTGATATAGCATTTGAAGGGAGGTTATCCCTGGAGTTTCTGTGCTCTCTCATCCAGCAGGTTCTCATGGATCTTGGCTGCTGCTGTGGTCCTGCATGACGTCCACTACATACGTCATGACGTCATTATTGTTACCATATCTCCATATCTACCATAAACTCTATTACAGTTTAGAGTTAGTTGATAATTTGCTGCTGCTGTGCATCTGTGTCTCTCTATCTCTATCACAGGTTCCACTGCTACTGTAATCATTTTATCATTCATTGTAATTCATTGTCATTTCATCATTCATTGTAATTCATTGTCATTTCATCATTCATTGTAATTGTACAGTATGTTTGTTTTGAAGGGAGGGATCCCTCCTCTGTGGCTCTTCCACCTTTTTTCCCTGTTAAAGGGTTTTTGTGGGCAAGTTTTTCCTCACTTGAACCGAGGGTCTAAGGACAGAGGGTGTCACTCCCTGTACAGATTGTAAAGCCCTCTGAGGCAAATGGACTTTGTGACTTTGGGCTATACAAATAAAATCTGATTTGATTTGGTCATCGCTCTACCTGTGATTGAACTACATACTGTAAGCTAACTTATGTAAGATTGCTGTTGATGCAACCTTGCTCACCACTTAATCTACTGAATTAACAAACATTTCCCATTCAACACTGATAATGTAACTAGGTGAGATACCATCCATCCTAGGTCTGCTCCAACATCTTCTTTCAGTTGAATGTCCTCCACAGGGAGGCCTCTAGGAGGCACCCTGATCCATTGCTGAACCACCCTGTGTCCTTTCAATGTGAAGAAGAAGTGGTTCTCCTCCAAACTTCTTTCACATCTTTCATGTCTCTTCTCTGCCCAGGTGTGGGCCCAGCTACCCTCTGAAGCAAATTCTTTTTGACTTTTGTATCAGAAATCGCATTCTTATAGTGCCACTATTCAAATCTCATGACCACAGAAGAGGGTTGGAACATAAATCGACTTCCAAATCAAGAGCTTCACCTTCAGCTCCCTCATCAACACAACAGTCTGGTAAAACGGTTGCATTACTGTTGATGCTGCACCAATCCCCTGATCTTATGCATCCCCTCCATCTTACCCTCTTTCACTCTAATCATTTCTAATAAAGAAATCCTGGAACAAAGGACACTGCACTGGGGAGTTTAATTATCTCACCCTAGATTTTTTTTTTTCCTTTAAGAATTTGTCGAGTTGCTTGAATGTGGATTTTCATAGCAAGGGTTAATCAGTTTTATCGGTTATGACGGCACTTCAGTCACCAAAATAACTGCAGACATCAAAATATGGATGCATCGATCAAATTTTTTTCGCTCCTGGTACAGATTTTGGTACAGAAGAGAAAATGCATGTGAAGAGTAAATTATTACTCGTACTCTTCATTATAAACATCTGTCACAGTTTACATATACACTTTCTTATTCAACTTTGAACTTTTGAACGGAATGAAGCAAGAAAGACTGAGGCTGCAGCTGCATTAGCTGTGCCAGAGGATATGGCAGCCAGGGTTCATCCAGAACCTGAACCCTTGAGATCTCTAGTGCTTTTGCCCAGTTGCTCTGTCACTGACGCCGTTGTTATGCATGAAAGTTTTACTTTCTTGGACAGAGGTGGGTTGGTGACTGTCTTTAGGATTCTCAAGTTAAACTGGGAAAAGCAACCAAGACCAGTAGTGCAGAGTGAGCAGATGACTACAAAGTGTGTATATTTTAATCACCAAACACCTTGTTTTGGCCAACAAAGTAATGGCATTGTGCTCCCACAGTAGCTCGCTATAGGCATTGCCAGCATGACTCTGCTTTCTCGGCCTGACCTAAATTCCACTGGGCACAGCTGTGATGCGTTCTAGACAATGCTTGTGATTTCACCAGAAGCACCCAAACTATGCCTCAGATTTTAATGTCTTTGGTGACTCTGACTTGTACTATCAAAAAAGACAAAGAGAGACGTGTGAAGCACCACACAATATCATTGCATCAGTTTTATAACAGAGACTGGGGATATTTTCCCATATGCCAGCTGTTTGTTAATCACAAGATCTTATTAGGTTAGGACTTTAAAATTTAGGGAAATATCATTATTACAAATCAAAGGTTTTATTTTCTATGTGATTATGAAGTGAGGAAAACCACAACACAAAGGGAACATAGAGAAGTGGTGTGGATGTTCGAATGAGGACAAATAAACACAATGAGAGAGGGAAACGAAGCAAGGCAGAGCAATCATTCAAATGAAAGCCCCTCGGAGATGTGTGCTTTATTGAATTCACCATTTTTTCTATTGCTACCTCATCTGCTGCAGCAATAATAGAGAGAATGTTTTAGTTGATTAGCTACCTGCCGTGCGATGGCGATACATAATGCGGAGGAATACACTCATCAAAACAATCAAAATGGAACTGATTATTAGAAAGGAAATACAGAGGAGGATAAGAGAAGGGGATTCAGTGAAGGAGGATGGAAGGGAGAAGAAGGGTTGACCAGATGAGGTTTTGCTGGAAAACACCAGGAGGATATTTATTTGTTTCTCAGCAGCGGGGATAAACAGAAGCAGAGGTAGAGAGAGAAAAAGAAATGAAGGGGGAATTACTGGGAATACAGAGAAAAGAGTGGAAAAACAAAACAGGGGGAGAACAGCGGGTCTTTGTAGTTCTGTACTGGTGGCTCTTCTCCCTCTGTGTTGCCTGGCTGAATTGCGGTGACCTAGAGCGATTCTTGAACAAATAAGATTGCCTTTGTGTGTGCATTATTTTCTGTTGACATTTGCTAAGCGCTAGAGCTCCTGGCCATGGGAGATAGATGAGGGCCCTAAAATGTCTCTGTATCTGCCAGGGCCTTTCATGTTACCTTGAGAGCAGCGGTTATGTGAATGTGTGTGTGTGTGTGTGTGTGTGTCTGGGAAAGGGAGTAGAACGACGAGAGAGAGAAAAAGCAATGTGATTGCCGTTCAGTAGAAATCCACCGGAGCTTTGTTTCTGACAGCTGAAGGTAAAGGTTACTGCGTTGCTTTTCTCCCACTGCTGTTGTCTGCTGTTTCGCTGGGAAATAGGCATAAAAATACTATATTATTCTTGGTGGCAGCCCGTTGAAAATGCCCTCACACTAACTTCTATTTATGGGCTAGATAATAGATCTTACACGGGATCTCTTATGCATTCATGCAAACATCAGTTTGCATGAGTTTGGCGTATAATCAAAACACAAACTCCATTGTCCATCTTGGCTTTGATGTGTTTAGATGCCACAGTCTGCAAGAGGGATGTGAAATGCTCAGTCAACATACAGCTTAACAGGCATACAGACTTATCAACCTAGAAGAACATCAGGGGCATTACCTGTCACTTATCGGCAAGAATCGACATTTGCATTATGCCTATAGAGCCACTGAGTTTTTGAAGTTGAGGGGAGAAGGTCAGTGGGGTCTGGGATGAAAAGGCCTAAGGATTGTTGTAATATACTCTTGCAACACGGAAGTCACTTACCAACATGCTGCTGCTAATTTCTGCCAGAAGAGCTCAAAGAGCAGTCCTCTTCCTGGACTGTCAGCTTAGAGTACTGGGGGAGTGTTGGAGAGGAGAGGAGTTTCCAGGCCAGAATTGGTGACAATTCTCTGTGGGTTTAGAGAGAAGGAGATATCTGTGTTAATATATATAGAAAAGAAAAGTAAATTCCATATTCTTTGAATCTGAAAGCAGCCTTCTGGAATAACCATACACACCGTGTGTTCTTGTGTTTCAGCCCATCCCCCACTATAAGACAGACAGATTCAATATCTGCTTCAGGGGAGGCCAGGAATGATTTATTGTCAAATAAAATAAATTGGTCAACGCTTAATGTCAACTGATGATTAACCAACTGGTGGATGCCTGTATGTGGTCACGTAGGCAAGATGGTTTTCTCATCTCTTTATAAATATGAATGTGCATCAAGGTTGTGTGCATATGCTGTGTTGTTTTGTAGATATGTTATGTATATCACCTCTCCTCTATCACCTATCCTTAATCTATCTTAGGTCATAGATATGGCTGCTCAGTGGTGCCTCAGTGACATCACCAGTTTGGTTGCCCTCCTGCAACATTTGTGAATTTATGATGGCTGTTTTAAAGAAAAAAAATGGTCTAAATGGATGCAGCAGAATCAAATGTATCCTCCTTATTCAAGAGATTTGAGGTGTGTTATGCTATTAGCAGCTAATGTTGCCTGAAGCTGGCTGCAGAGGTTCTTCTCCTCTTTAACTCCACTTGCAGCATTCTGCCTCAGAGTGTGCAGGTGGGAAGCCAGCCGAGGGTGGAACTCTGGGGATAACATGAAACTCTTCTACTGTTGAACCGATGTGTATCTGTATCCGTCCACAAAGAAACAAAGTGGTAACAAACACAGTGGAAACTAGAGAAC
Organism: Larimichthys crocea; assembly: GCF_000972845.2. Taxonomy (NCBI): domain Eukaryota; kingdom Metazoa; phylum Chordata; class Actinopteri; family Sciaenidae; genus Larimichthys; species Larimichthys crocea. The sequence continues at coordinate 20,482,184 of NC_040033.1, read as the reverse complement.
TATACTAAGTTTGATATCTTTACAACAATATTCATCTTAAATACAGTATTTAAGTGTGATGTAAATTCTCTTGAAGTATTCAAATAATGGCCAAGTCAAGTCTACAATTTGTAGCTTGAAAAATGAAACTTAGCTGTAAATACTTTTGCAGAAATTTACATTCAGCTGTATTAAGATGTGTTGATTTTTAGAATATACAAATTTGCAAAGCAATAAGGTAAACTTTGGTGTCAATAAATAACACAATATATGATAAATGCCAGCATGACCGGGTGAACATGTGTTCATACGCAACTTCCAGAAGCAGCAACCTCTGTGGACCAGCCCAGACAATATACAGGTGTGAAGGTACGTTTTTTAGCAAACTTCATTTAAAAACAGGACAACAATTATCTCATCTCTAAATGAAGGCTTAATACAAGATGGAAAGCAGTGGATTGACTATATTGATAATTATTTAATATTGACTTAAAAATGTTGATTAGTTGGGCATACTGGGCAATAAGGATGCACTTCTCTGAGTAAATAATAGCCAAGTATTCAGCCAAGTCATTATAAAAGCAGTATTTTCTATGTGAAAATGTCTAATATTATGAGAACTGGACTAATTACCAGGCAGCGGACCAAAAGATTGGCACAAAGATGTGATTGTGATCAGCTGTAGTTTTGCACACTGCCAACAGATTAGTGTCTTAGTGCTCAGATCAGAGGGTTGTCTCACTTTCTTATATTTTATTATAGTTTGACAGATGATATCAATCAGATTTTGTGGGTGTGCACACATACACATTAAAAGAACCCTCATAGAGAAGACGTCCCACTGTAGCTGTATAGTCATTCAGCACTGTGTATTTGCAGTGATCTACCTTTAACCTACTTCCAGCCTCCCTCTCAGTAATTAGTGTTGTGTCAGCCTGGTAAATGGTATTAATGGGACAGCATTATTAGAGGTAAGAAGCAGCTGCAGTGCAGTGGGACAGCAGAGGAATCCAGCTGACTCTGTCTTTTTACTCTTACATTTTCTCTTTTGCTTCATCCTCTCCCGTCTCTTTCCGCAAGGCTTTGCCTCTTCCTCCACTTATTGTTTTCACTCATCCCATCCTTCCTCCATTCATCCAGTCTTTTCTCTCTCTTCTCTTTGTTCCACTTGTCCAAAGAATGATATGTTCATTCATTCATTACTTTCACACCTCTAACAGCTCACTAACATCCGTCACCAACCTTTCTTCCCGCTTCTCTTTATCCTCTCTTACTCCCCACCCTCCAGTTTTCCCTCCACCTCTCAAACAGCACACACACACACACACACACACACACACACACACACACACACACACACACTCCTGTTGTCTCATTATAAGGCAGCACATCCATTTTGTCTGAGCATGAATATCTAATTGGCTTGCCTTCTCAATTCACCCAATTCATCATGTTATATTGGGCTGTTAGTGGTAACCAATATGCCAGCCTCCATCAGCCCTATATAACCATTAGTGCTTCAGCTAGTGTTGTCATGTAGCATCATTGGAGGTGGTGAATTATCATGGAAAGAGCTTTGGATTTCCAGACTTTATTTTCAAGCCATTTAGAAAAGGCTTGGATCTTCTTGGATCTGAGAAAATTCTTTAAAACAATAATCCAGGCACTGCATCTAAAAATCATGCATTGCATTCGTGACAAAAATTAGTGTTAGACATTAAGTGATCTCCATGATAGATGTCATGAAGATTACACATGTATTTTTATTATTAATTAATTATGAGTATATTATTGTTGTTGTTGTTGTTGTTGTTGTTGTTGTTGTTGTTGTTGTTGTTGTTGTTAGTAGTAGTAGTAGTAGTAGTAGTAGTATACATGTTTTAGAATGGAACCACCTAACCTGAACCAGCTTATCAGAATCTGGGCATAGACATAATGTATTGAGAAGGTATGTAGCAACATGTCTGGCATGAACATGATTCATAATTATGAGTGAAAGACATCCATCTATTTGTTTTCTGACACAAATTCTGTTTGCAGTGACATGCTTGTCTACAGCTGTTCCTGTGGTACCATGAGGTGTCTCTTGGTCAGGTGATGAATGTAATCACTACAGATTGTTTTTGGTCTGCCTCAGGGTCTCCTCCCAGTTGGATAACTCTACATGGGGGCATCCAGGAGGCCTCCTGATCAGATAACTGAGCCACTTCAGTGGCTTCTTTCAATATGAAGGAGCAGCAGTTTTATTCAGAACTACTTCCTGATGTGTGAACTCCTCATCATGTTCCTAATGGTGAACCCTGTTTTGGCTCACTTTCCTCCTTTTTTTTTACCACACAAGTCCAAGGTAGCTTTCTCATTATTGCTGATATGGCACCAGTCTGCCTGTTGATCTTGTGTGCCATCTTACCCCCGCTCATAAACAAGACCCAGAGACATTTATTCTATGACTTGAGGCCGTGACTCACTCCCAACTCGAAAGGGCACTTCCACCATGAGAGTACTCTAGTACCCTGAGCCTCATACTTGGAGCAAAAGACAGTGACTCAAAATATCTATTAACAGTTATTAACAGCTTCCATTTAGAAACAAAGCTTCCGTCATATTAGTCTAGCCCCTGCGACAACTTAATTTCACCTGTAAAGATGAGCGGATTGACTTGGCAGATTTTATTGTCATTGTCAAATCTTCTGATTTACATCTCTCTGTCATGTGACTGGATATTTCAGATCACATTTCTTCTTGGCTCAAGATTCCAGCATGCATATAATATATGTGATATATTCAGATTGATTAGACATCAAGACATTTGAGTTTAATGTTGACTATGTATGTACCCAGTGCATGAACTGAGTTCTTATTTTGTATGTTTTTGTAATCTAACATACTACACATAGGCACCTAAAACACTTGCTTTAAGGTTAGGGAAAAATCATAGTTATGTCAAGTAAACCAAGCAGCAACCTCCTCTGTGAAATGAAGTGCAGAAGTGCCAAAAGTTCCTTAAACTTCCTGCCACTTGAGGCTGGTTACAGAAAATGTCAGTCTCCATAAGTCCCCATGTTCACTTCACAGCAGAAATAAACATGTTTACAGCCTGGTACAAAAAACAGTTTTGGTCTCTGTAGCTAATTTCCTCGTTCATGACAACTGTACTGAGGGTGAATTTATATACAACTCACCTGTTCGCATTATATTAAGGCTTAAAGTTATGCAGAATTAACAAAGAGGCCACTTTGATTGACAGGTGATTTTGGTCATCACCACACTGGGTGACGTTACAGATACAGTCTATGGGTTAAGCTTGTATACACTTAAATTGTAAACACACTGAATGTTGGCACGGTGTAAATTGTGATTCCTAGAGGTGCCGAACAGATAGCAGTAGATAGCAGTATGTTCTTCTACATTCCAAACTACCTGCTTTACACTGCCATACACCAGTATGAGTTCTGATGTGGAAATCTGTAAAGGAATGCTTGGTCCTGACTAAAGGTTAAAAGCAAAACCTTTCCAGAGGTAATGCTGCTGGAATGGAAACTTTGACCTCGCCTGGTGTTCTAGTATGCGTCAGCCTCCTGAGCTGTACAGCGTGACATGTTGTAGAAATGAAAGTGGAGGATGGAGCATGAAGCCTGATAACACACCACTGCTGGACTCACCGTTCCCCACTGTTATTGGCTGTGATAGATATCAATATGGGCAGATAGAAATCAGTCATTTCACTGGCCATACAGATGAAACTGTGGCAAAGAACAGTCACTTATGACTGTATTATTACATACTGTGAAAAAAAAAAAACATAAAAGAGGCCTATTTCTGTTTTTCACATCAAGGCTTTCTGCCTGTGTTTCATTAATGTGCTATAAAGCAACCAATATTGTTTGCGAAAGCCAATATTTAAATAGCGCATGTATGCAATAAATCCAGTAGCTTGTGGAGAAATATTAATAATAATTGTGCCTCATTTCTTAAGTGTCTCGCTCTTTTTTTCTTTTTCGACACATTCGCCTCCCCCATGTGTTATTTCTCCTTTGGAGAAAAGGAAAATCACTGAGTTTAAAAGTGAGTAAAAGTGTCTCTTTTCTGTGCCACAGCCTCATGCATGCCTGTTAATTTACCGTGCGGGGAAACATTATGGGGCCATTAGAGGCTCTTAAATTGGATTCAAGCAGGAAAGTCATTATCATCCACATAAGGAAGATTTCAATTGAGAGTGCTTCATCTGATATTTGATATAACTACCATATTAGAGAGAAATGTTGGATTGGATTCTCGGGCAAAGATAATTCTCTGCAGCGTTGCAGGATTAACTTGATTTCACTTTAATAACAGTTGTGGATTCATTCACATCTTATTTCCCTGCTGAAAATGTGCCTATATATTTGTGTCCTTTAAGCAAAGAAATCAGTGTAGCTCAATAATATCTTCATCATTCTATTTATTTCCTGATGATATCTTGAGCAGAAATTCCTTGAACTTGACTGCAGTTTAAGAATGTATGTCGTATTAGTAATCTTCTCTTTGAATCACTCCTACTTATAGCTCACTTTTGTCAAACTATGTTGACCTCTTTGCTGCCCATCTTTAAAGAAATAGTTACATGACACATTTACATAGTGTTTTATCAAGATGAGATGATTCATTCATTTACAAAGACCTACCATGAGCAAGTGCTGGGCAACAGTGGCAAGGAAAGACTTTCAGCCCACAGACATGATGTCAGTGTCATGTGGTTTCTGTAGACTAGAGGCAGGGGAGACCAGCTAGCCTGGTACATTAGAATGTTGTTTGTTTTAGGAGTGGTTACAAGCTGGAACAACTATTTTTCATACTGACAGAGAACTATTTAGCTATCCTCAGGTTGTCAGTGAGAATAGATTTTGGTCTCTCACAGGGGTGCAACTTTTTCCACAGGTAAGGACCATGGGCCAAAAAGCCAATTCCTATTGTATAGTGTTGTATTGTCAAGAGCAAAATGGTACTCCAAAGTTCCCTTAATTGACCGACTTCCTTTTTTCTTTCACTAGAAATATTTGATACTGTAGGCCAAATCAAACCTTATGGCCTTATTAGTCCATGGGCCCCACTTTGGGTAAGAAATAGCTATGCTGCATGTTGTGTATATTGTAACAGAATTAGGTCATATGTGACAAGGTAATACAAGCATGCATATTATTATAACCTTGTTACATTTCCCAGTAACATGTAATTTCATGTTCAACATTATTAATAAAAGTTTCTAATAAATAAATAAATATAGTATACTATACTCTATACTATACCACAGAGGTCAACTATACTCTATAGCTGACCTCTGTGGTAATGAGGTCATTTGAGTGTCCAATGCTGTCCCACCTCAGAGCCATCCCTGACCCACTCCTGGTCTTCCTGCAGTTTGCCTACAGAGCCAACAGGTCTGCAGTGAGATTGTGACAGGAAGGTCATTAAAGACCCCAAAGGTCAGTCCTTCACCCTGTAGTCTGCCCAGCTCCAGTTTGGGTCTCCTACAGGTGGGATATTGACTTGGTGCAGTCAGAACAACTTAGAGTTCAACAGAGGAGATAGTTGTGGATTAATGAAAGAAACCAAACCAACCCGCCATCACCCTGTGACCAAGAAAAGCTCAGCAAGAGATGTAGTTATTGACTTCTAATTTCTACACTGACATCGCTGCATCCATCCTCACCTCCTCTTTACCATCTGGTATGCTGCTGCCGCTGCCTAGGACCTGAGGTAAACTGCAGCGTATCATTCTGAATAAATAAACCAGAATCTGATTCTGACTAAGGATAGAGTACGATCACGGTCAGGGTTAAAATAATCATTTGTGTTTGTTCTGTATCCTTGTGTTTGCCCCTTTTGAGCCACAGTCCATTCATGTCTTATCTCGCAGCCATGACGGATGGCGGCTCTGTATTGATGTTACCGTGGAGCCTGTGTTATTGTACAGGTGCAGGTCAGGGTTAGTCATTAAACCATTAAACTCATCCTTTTTTTTCAGTTTTTACAGCAAATGCTGCTGCATTCTTCTGCTGCACAGAGATGGTAACTCATTCCACATGTCACTGATAATGAATAATGTCAAGCCATGATTTACGCCTGGATGACAGTGTTGAGGAAGCACAGGGAGGGTCTCTTTGATCCAGAAAACATGAGCTAATGGTATAACTGTAGTCCTTGTTGTTCTGGTGGAAAGGGAAGGTGGAAGGGGACTGGGGGGGTTTAAAGAGTGGTAGAAGGCCAAAAACACACTTTAAAGCGTTGCCCTCCTTCTTTTCTCTGTGATATGTTGCTATCAGAAAGGATCTAAAACATTCAAGGGACCATCCTTCATGTACCATGACGGTTATCACTGATGGCACCTTCTTAGTGTCAGTCCACATGTTTTTGAACCATTCCATGCAAAATTTGTTTGATCATCTGCCGATTTTCATTCCTGATCGCCATGTTGAAAGATAATGACGTGTGTGAGTGTGTGTGTGTGTGTGTGTGTGTGTGTGTATGTGTGTGCCTCACAATGCAGCTTAAAGAGATAATCAGGGTACTGCCTCCTGCTAGAGTGCTTGGGAGCTTTACTTAGTCGCATGGTAACTGCTAATTAAATGAAAATGTCAAACACATTGCACTTGTAATGTGTGTCCATGTGCCTATGGATGTGTGTGTGTGTGTTTCATTCAGCGCCTTTGACCCACGCCAGCGATGTCCTCTCATCATCAGGATGGAAGTTTCTACAAACACTGGCAGGTTTCAAACGGGGCCTTCAAGGAAGCCGATGGGAAGGACTTTGAAAGGGAATTCAAAAAAGCTGCACAAGAGTGACAGCACTTATTTGTGAAACTTTGACCTCTAACAAAGTAAAGTAAATCAAGTCGTGCTTTCACTTTACTGGCTTCAGAGTCATGTTGGTGCAAAGAGAAAAGCTGTTTTTCTTTTCAGCAAACACACTGCACTATTTCAATCAACCTGAGTGGGAAGTATTTAAAGTTTGAAGGAAAACCTCAGTATAATAAACAGTATTATACTAGGACTCGGTCTGTAGTCCATAGTCTTTGCATCACCCTACTATGGCTCCAAAAGTCTGATCATGATAATCCCAGATAGGTCCACTTTACACTGCAAGCACAGTATTATTTTACAAAACAACACGCTCTTTGTACTACAAATTACTCTGCACACTTAAACATAAAACCATGTGCCTCTGGTGTTATAGATTTGGACCTTCCTTCAGCACAACATAGACTTTAACTCTACAGGGCTGAGTGAATGGGCTGTAGTCTTCCAAACATTTAAAGAGCTTTTACACTACATTCACACATTCACATTCACCCACATTGATGCATTGGCTGCCATGCCAGGTGCCAACTGCTAACCATTCATTCACACATTGATGGCGCAGCATTTGGAAGCAATTTGGGGTTCAGTATCTTGCCCAAGGACACTTTGACATGCAGACTGGAGGAGGCGGGGATTGAACTGACGATTATCTGATTAGTTGACGACCTGCTCTACCTCCTGAGCAACAGCTGACCTTCACATTCCTTTTTAATTTGAGCCATGGCAGTGTCTCTGTGGCTTTCAAGTTTTACAGGTTGCCATGCCTAAAAGTTGTCAATGCCCTTGTGGTAAAGTATGTTACAAAAATCTGTGAATCATCAAACATGAAAGTAGAATAACAGGCATCACGTGTCCTAGACCTAACTAAATCCTAAACCCTAGAAAGTCACAACATCTGCAATATCGTAATACACTATCCACTCATGGTGACTAAAGAATAATTAACATTTAACCAAAATCACGATCTTTTCCTGCCCTTAACCTGATGCGTTTGCTGCCTTAACCTGGCAGCGGTTAGTGTGTGGACACAAATGCAGGACAGTCCTGCAATTTTTTTGTCACCATAATGTTACTTCATAACATACAACATACATACAAGTGTAATTTCCAGGTGACATGGTTGTTGTCACAAGCACCAGCACAAACAACCTAAAGAAATACATCTTTTGAATCTGAGTCTGAATATGAAATTTGGAATTAGCATCTGGGTGGAAATGAAGCTTCCTCCATCACAGCAAAACAAGTTGAACTGATCTTTTTTCTTTATTTTTCTTCTATGTATTATGTGTGAGTAATGGATGTAGTGTTAGTTCAAGTTCTTTCCACTGTGTAGTCACCTGTCAGAGACTTTGTGTGGTGACACGGTGGGTTTGAAACAGCATGACAGTCTGTCATCCCTCCTCACTTTACTCCCGTCTTACTTTAGGAACAAGAGGAAGAGGCGGGTTAGCCTCCAGCCTCACTTCGCTTACATTTACCAGCATGTCAGGTCTACAAATCAACTGTGTGTGTGTGTGTGTGTGTGTGTGTGTTTAAATAAAATGGCCTGGAAAATGAAACTCACTCCTACACGACCAAGTTCAAGTGGAACTTTTTCACTTACCTGACTAACCTCTACTTCTGCTGCTTTGTCACTTGAACTCTAGCAAGGAAATAAAGGAGAGAAAGGAGAGACAGAGAGGTGTGAGGAATCGGGATATGCCACATTAAAAAACATTCAGTAATATGCAAACATATTTCTAAGAGACAGGGTTGCTCTGAAACGACAGACATTATTTTGATAAACTGACGACATTGAGCTAACTGAGAACAGTTTATTATTTCATTTCATATAATTTGCATGTGAACCTTTAATTGGCACAGTACTTGTATTGTAACCAGTGGAGTTTAGGAACATGGAATAAAACAGACCTTTAGATAGAAAGAAAGAGAAGACAAGTGAAAGAAGCGCAGAGAAGAAGAAGAAGAGATAATTAATTGAAAGTCAGAGAAGGAAAGTGTGAGACAAGTGAGAACGTGGGAGAAAAAAACAGAGAAAGAGAAGAAAGAAAGATCAGATGATGGGTCAGATCGGTCATTTCATTACTTTCCCAAAAGATAAAAAAACACAATTACCAAAAGGCCTCACTCCTTTTTTCTTTTCTTTTATTGCACTCAGTACATCTCTCCACTCCCCAATCCTCCTGTTCTTATTATCCAGCTCTATCAAGGTGTCGTTGCTTTCTTCTGTCCAGCTTGAATGTGAAAGGTCAGGCCGGTGATCAAGCCGGTAATTAGACAGACCTGGGAAGAGGAACTAGATCACTGCGTGTCACCCTCTTCAAATGAACAACCAGGGAGCCAATGTCGCCTTCCTACCTAGCCGCGGATGAAGCCTGTGCCTCTTTTCATTTAAAAGGAAAACGAGAAGAGAACACAGCGAGGTGGCTCGCTTTTCTTCCTGCCCTTAATCCACTGCTAGTGGCTTCTAAGCCTATTAGTGTCTGAAAACTTTAAGACAGAGGCTAAAAGAAGTGGGACCTCTGAGAGAACAGAGATGAGGATCGGCTTTTAATGTCGTGTGTGAGGGGAGCGTGTGCACTTTTATCTTTTTCTTCATCTTTTATACACATAGGGTGGACGCGATAACATAAACACTGTGGCGATGTAAAGCCATCCTATCTGTATAATAATGTTACCATGGGGATGGCGGCACATGCAAATGCAGCTAGAAGCTCCTTCTAACTTTGCTACATATTTGTTTTTGCTGGACCATGTTTACAGGAACAGGCCTTACAGCTTGAAAGTCCTCCACTGCCCCCATTTTAGTCTATCAGACTAAAGACTTTGGTCTTTGAGAGCCCAGACATATTCAGATATGCTGCAACCCAGGAGAACCACATCAATCTTCTGGAATGTACATCAAAAGTGATGTCATACATTAGCAAATGTGCTGATGTTTAAAGAACAAATATGTGGCAAGTGATCCATCATCATGCGAGGCCACATAGCCAGATGAGTTTAACACATTTTATATTTTGATCTCCTCAACAAAGAGTCAGCTGTCAACTGCACTCTGGACCTGACTTGAACATATCACAGTCACAGGAGAGTTTCTCCACCTGCTTCTAGACAGCCACCATTCTACCTGTACGTACAAATAAAAGGATATGTATTTACCCATCTTAGTGTTCACCTTCAGCACATTCTAGTCTGTAGCCACTGTTACTGAACGTCTGCAATTAGCTATCTATTATGTCAAGGAGGCCAACATTCAGTTTCTTCGACCCTGGTCAGCAGGCAACTCTGAGATAGGCTGGCACCTGTACTCCTCCAGCGCACCAAACAGCAGCCAAAGGGAGAGAGTCTTCTCTGATCTGATTGAGTGCTGTCACTGTCTATGACCCAAAGGCTCTTGTGTGACCCTGTGTAACCAAAGGATAGAAAATTCCATAACAGCACTCTCACCCCCGTTCTGATGTGAAGAGCTTTGAGAAACTGGTTCTCCAACACAGCAAAGACAACATCCCAGCCAGCCTGGACCCTCCTGAGTTAGTATTCCGAACCAACAGATCCACAGAGGATCTCCACTGACCTCCAGTCAGTCCTTACACACCTTGAAAATAACAACACCTCCATCAGGATGTTTCTTGTTTTCAAAACCAGCTTAATCCCTTGCACCTTGAAAATTGATGGATTTATTGTAGGTATTTTAGACACTAATAAGACTTTTTCTTTTGTTGTTCTTGCCTTTTTTGTTTTTCAACTGGCCACTTTTCTTTTAATGGAGGTAAATGTCAATTTACAGTAAAAAATATACTGCTAGCAATATAGATATATATCTTTTTATAGACAAAAGCAATGAGTCAAACTTGAGAAATTTAACACAACACGTTTTTGAATTAAGTAAATATAATTTAGAAAACTGATAGTAAGATAAATACAATGCAGTGCAATGCTTTGTCATCTTTATTTTGGTGTAAAACAGAGCAGGAGCCAATGGATCATTTACTTCTAAAGTTATTAGCAGTATTAATGTTAATACTGACTAACCTGTATATCCATCCCAGAAATGACAGACTAATCAACAATTACACAATTTATTCATCATATTGAGACTAATTCAAATCAGAAATCCTAGATCTAGGATGTAGAAATCTACATTCCAACGATGATTTTACTGCTTCTAAATTCCTTGAAGGAAACCAGCTGTAAGGGTCTGATTCTGAAAACTGCATTGTGCTCTGGGAATTATAGTGAATGTGAGATGACTCAATTAGACAATTTTTTTCAGCAAGATATCACAACTGAAAATAGGCGAGGAAAGCATAAGACTGTAAGTGAACTTTGTCCCCAGTGTGCAGAAACTCAAAGCTGCTCAGGTCATTTTCAACCTGCTCTCACTTTCTACCACATGTAGTTGTGTGTACATAACTGAGTGGATTTTTTTATTGCTCTTCTTCATTCAAACAATTGTCCAGTCACTACATGATAGCACAGTGTAATGATGGACAGTGGCTAATGTAATTGAATTTTACTAGACGGCCTGAAAGCACATGAGATAATATGTAAGTGATGCATAAGCTCTGGAACGATACAGTATGTGTGCTGTCAGATCCATGATTAAAAACATTTGTATGAGAGACAGAGTAATCAGTCTCCTTAATAGGTTCATCTAGATCCATACTCTGTATAAGCTCTTGCAGTACAATATTATGCCTGAGCTGCCAGCATTACAGGTCATTTTTATTTAATTATTCATGAGATTCATCAACTTTGAGCTCAAATTGCTGCATGACAGTGCATTTTTAACCATCTTCCCTATAGCACAGCCTGTCCTGTCACTACCACAACGCTATTATAACATGTGGTCTCAAAGTATCTTTATGCTTTCCATGAAACTAAAGAAGCAGAAAATATATTATCTCTGTGATTTTCATAAGCTACGATTTAAATGCTGTGCACATGGCCTCCTGCTGTGCACATGTCCTGTCTTTACTCACACAGTCTATGATTTATTATTCACATTTAGAATTGGCCTTACTTAAATTATAGCTTCAGATACATACACGGCCCAACTGTGGTAATGTCTGGAGGTTAATCTCCTTCAGGCTGCTCACCAGAACAAAAAACAGCTGAAATGGTTGTTTAAATGCTTAAATTGTTTATGTTTTAAACTTGTGTTGGGTTCATGTGATTAATGTCTATTCTATCTCAGATAGATTAAAACCTAAGAGCAACATTCACAGACATCATATGAGACATACCAGTTGTTTTCTGTATTAGTCCACACATTGATGCATCAGTCTGTGGTAACACCTGTTGGTCAGGATGCAGCAGTATCCTCTTACCCAACATCAATGCGCAACATCCTACAAGAAAATAGGAAATTAGCAATTTTTCGCAGTTCTTCCTGAAAACAGGCACTGCTGTGTGCTGCTCTGTGTGTTGCTTTCACTGTGATACCCGCAACAGCGGTTTGAAATTTGTATTTAGCAAAAAAAATTGTAATTCTAATGGTGTAAACAAAAGCATAAAATACCTGTACATGTATAATGTAGAAGAAACTGTATATAATGTAATTTTGAGGAAGCCAGGTTGGGCAGAGGTGTGTTAAAACAGGACTGGGTGGAGAAGAGGTAGGGTTGCATTTCTGGTAAGAAAGGTAAGTTTTGTTATTCATCATGGAGGAAGACTCACAGTTTGAATAAGGGACAGCTGATAAAGTGGTTACTTCTCATAACTTAGTAGACCATAATGTGATGGTGTGTTACATTTAACTGCCACTTTCTCTTGAGCCAACAGACTCACTTAGCAGAAATGGAAAAGCTCTCAATGGTACCATGTTGCCATTGTTAGTCTATCCACACAGCCAAACACTTTTAACCTTTCAAGTTTATTTGTTGAAAGGTATTGTGGAAATTGCAAAATATTTGAAATATAGGTAGACAAGTTAGCTTATTGAGGGAAAGTAAAAAAAAACAAATAAATAAATAACAACTGCAAACTTCTATCTGTCCGAATGTATAAGTGTTCTTGTAAACAATAAGAAAAGACATATGAATGTTCCACTTCCTGATTATCATTTCTATATTTATTTTGCTTCAGTACTGCCAACATGCTTCCTCTACCACTACTCCCTCTCTATTCATCAGAAACTTTGTGAAGTTCCATTGATGTTATTTCCCAAGGTTCCCTTGCCTTTGGGCGGTGCCTTCATCCACCTCCACAGAGGGTGAGCATTGTCTCTACTGAAAGCTGCAGAGAGCTTGTGGTTCACGCCTGCAGACTTGATTAATTGTGTATTTTGAACACCTTCAGACTTTCCAGGCAAGTGTCCCATAAGTTTGCAATTCTGGAAATGCAGAGAAGTCCATAGATTTGGATGCAGCTGCTGACTCTGGGAGCCCTGGGCCACACCACTGTCATTTGTTATGTGGGAATGGCTAAGCGGTAGGTGCCACCATTCAACAATACTCTGTTAGCACAGCTGCAGGTGTGCGGGCACAATGTCCAGTGTGGGTCAGCTTCTTAGAATTAGGCAAAGACAGAAAGAAAAAAAGAGGACAGAACTGTTGTTACAGGATTATTTGAAAACATGCATACAATTAAGTAATCATACTAATCGCATATAATTACATGAGTAATCCAATTTTGAAGCTGTTTGGGTGAATGTTTGAATTGAGGGAGTGAACAAAGGTGATGTAAGGAAAGTGTTGTTGAATTGAGGATACTCTAACTGAGCTCAGAGAGTGAATCTCTTTTCTACTAGAAGAGGTGCTGGGAGAAAAAACACAGAGATGATGTGATGAGGTTACATTCTCTACTTTTCTGCCCTGTCTCCCTCCTCAGTGTCAGACCTGTTCACTTTGCCTTGGCCCTTCTATTAATGGGACTTTCCAGTCCTTGCCGTTCTTCACCTATCCAACAAGTGCCCTTAAACTTTTCATTCTTATCCAATCACCTGGGGCCATATAACCATTGTGTACAGACAAATGAGGCTTGAAACATGCGTATGCCACTTCAGATTTGGGGATTTATAGACAGACCTAACAGGAGAACGTGTCTACCTGTGTGGAAAAGATGACCCAGGTGTACAAATATTTTGCACTAAAGAAAACTGCCAACACATATAGTGAGATAGGTAATTGAAACCAGATTGAAATGGTTCCTTGTCATACATTTCATTTCACTTCATACCAAACTATATTTTGAGTCCTCTGCTGTACTCCCTGTACACATGACTGTGTGGCCTCTTTTGACTCCAACACCATCATCGAGCTGACTAGAGCTGCGGTAGTGGCCTGATCACTGAAAACATCAAAAAGGTCTATTAGAGAGAACCTGACTGTCTGCTGTCAAGACAACAACCTCCTTCTAAATGTCAACAAGACTAAAGAGATATCATCTCTTTAGACTAAAGAGATATCATCTCTTTAGTCTTTAGTCTACTTACCTTCGTAAGTAGCAAGGGAGAAATTACGCCAAACTTATATCAACAGGTCCTTGTTGGAGAGGGTGAACAGCTACAACTATCTATGTGTCCACATCACAGAGGACCTGACCTTGGTCCTGCATAATGAAGTTGTGGTGAGAAAGACAAGGCAGAGACGTTAGACGATGTATCTGTGACTCATCGGTTTCTGAAGCTCAGTGTGGTGGCTCTGGCATTTGCTATGTTGGCAGTCCTACCTCTTCTGCCTCCAGGCTAATCAAAACATTGGCAAAGACGTGGGCCTAGCTTGCATTCAGCATTTTTATTTAAGGCAAGTAAGGGCTCTCATACCAATGGAGTTCCTCCACTCCAAACTCATTTAACCACATCTTTATGGACAAGATCCTTCCCCAAAGTGTTGCCACATAGCTGGACGCACCCCATATGATTGATAGATAGATAGATAGATAGATAGATAGATAGATAGATAGATAAAAGCAGGAGGTCAGGTAGTGGATGGGAGTTGTTGTCCATAATACTGAGCAGTTTGTGGAGCATCCTTTTTTCCACAACCAGCTGCAGGGGCTCCCGAGCAGTCCCCAGCACAGAGTTCAGTTTTTTTGTGTCGCTGGCTCTGATGCTGCTGCCCCAGCATATAGCTGCAAAGAAGACTGCACTCACAACAACAGACTAGTGAAACATTTGCAACATCTTACTGCACATATCAAAAGACCGGAGCTTCCTCAGGAAGTAGAGCCTGCTCTGTGCCTTCCTGTAGACAGCCTCAGTGTTGCATCTCCAGTCCAGTCCATTATCCAGGTGCACTTCCAAGTACTAAACTGCTCAGGTCAGACCTAGTCCTCCTGAAGTAAATAGTAAATGGACTGTACTTATATATCTCCTTTCTAGTCTTCCGACCACTCAAAGCTCTTTTACATTACATATCTCATTCACCCATTCACACACATTCATACACTGATGGCATTGGCTGCCATGCAAGGTGCCAACTGTTTATCAGTTTGAGGAGCTAACCATTCATACACATTCACACACTGATGGCACAGCCTTCAGGAGTTGCAGTATCTTGCTCAAGGACACTTCGACATGCAGACTGGAGGGGATCAAACCGGTGACCGGAATTACCAATCATCTGATTAGTGGACGACGCGCTTTACCTCCAAGCCACATCCGCCCCAATCATCTCCCTCGTTTTGACCACATTCAAGACGAGGTGATTGCTCCTACTCCATGCCACAAAGCAACCAACCACATCCCTGTACTCAGTCTCCACCCCATCACTGATACACCCCACAACTGAAGTCATCTGACAATATCTGCAGATGACAGGTCCCCTGCAGTGCTCCCGTGTTGCTAACCACCTGATCAGACATCCCTTCAGCCTCACCTGTGATCGTGTTGAAGGCACTGGAGAAATCAAAGAACATTATCCTCACAGTGTTGCCAGCTCTATTCAGGTGAGAGAGGGCCCGTTGAAGCAGGTAGATGATCGTGTCCTCAACACACACCGAGGGGCGGTAGGCAAACTGCAGCAGGTCTAGGGAGGTGGTCACCTGAGGTCTCAGATAGGCCAAAACCAGTCTCTCCAGGACTTTTATAGCATGAGATGTCAAGGCAACTGGTCTGTAGTCACTGAGCACAGCTGGCTTCTTGGGTACCGGAACAAGGCAGGATGTCTTCCACAGCACCGGAACCTTCTCCTGCATTAGACTAAGGTTGAATAGGTGCTGTAGAACCCTGCATAGCTGGTCCGTGCAGGCCTTCAGGACTCTGGGGCTGATACCATCCGGGCATGCAGCTTTGTTCCGGCGTAGTTTCTCCAGCTGTCTTTTCACCTGCCTGCTGAAAACAGTCAGACGGATGAGGGAGGTGACGAGGGGCTCAGAGATCACGGATGTGTGGGAAGAGGTTGATGGGGAAATGTTAAGGTCCATTGTGGTCGTAAGGGAGATATGTGGGGTCGTCAGTCCGGGTCACAGAGGTGTGGGGGAGAAGAGGGTGTGGAAGAGAAGAGGTAGGGTCTATGTGGCTAAAGGAGGGGTGAACTGAGGCTCCTGTAGGTCCACTAAGTCTCTTGAAAAACACATTCAGTTCATTGGCTCTGTCTAGGCTTCCCTCAGGCTGACTCCCCCTCATCTTGAATCCAGTGATGGTCCTCATTCCTGACCACACATCCCTCACATTGTTTTCCTGGAGCTTTTGCTCCAGCTTCTTCCGATATGCCTCCTTGCCTTCTCTCAACTTGCGTATTAGCTCCCTCTGCACGCTCCTCAGTAGCTCACGGTCCCCGTCCCTGAAGGCTCTCTTCTTCCTGTTCAGCAGCTCCTTCAGGTCGCTGGTGATCCAGGGATTGTTGTTTGGAAAGCATCACACCCTCCTGGTGGGTACAATGCTGACACAGAAGTTGATGTACTTTATGATATAGTCAGTCGTGGCATTGATGTCCTCACCATGGGGTTCACACAGTACATCCCAATCTGTGGCCTCAAAACAACCTTGCAGGGACTCATCAGCTTCCTGTGACCACCTCCTAACTGTCCTGGTGATCATAGGCTGCTTCTGAGCAATGGGTGTGTAACTGTGTAACTCTCCTCTTCAGCTCGTCGGGGATCTGTGGTCTTTCTCTGGGCAGCAGTGTAGGTTTGGAGAGCACGAGCAGCTGGTTGTGAAGGTAAACAATGTGAACGTTGCTGTCAGCATGGTTACCCGGCACAACAAAAGTTGTAAGTGCCAGGAAACGCAGGAAAGAACGCCGGAGCCACACAATATCCACTCGGCCCAAAGCTATTCCACAAGAGATGTATTAAAGAAAAAGGTGTTTAAGGAGAAAAACGTGACAAAAACGCTTACAGGAGCTGCTGCAACAAGCTGTCACTACTGTGGCGCCATGGCAACAGACCTTGGACAACAAACCTTATGGCTAATGTCTTTGAATCCTGTAGCATTAGGTAAACCTTTGAGTAGACCCTTCATTGTTTATTAGTCCTAGACCATTATCGCTTCCATCAAACTTTACAGTAGGCATTTCAGTAGGTAGCATTCTTCTGACATCCGCCAAATCAAGATTTGTTATGTCTGTGTCTGTCAGAACAAGCTCACTCAGTTGTTTGCATATAATGAACAGAGTCCTAGTCAGTACCCAATATCAACTATTAGCTCAAACATAACGGTCTCAGCCATTTCAGTTCACCAAAATCTTAATCTCTCTGGACCCAGTTCCTGTTTGATATCAACTGACAGAGACTTGCTTAAAACTGATATGGTGATATTTCATATCTTCACTCTTCAGGTGTATCTCAGCTGTGGAGCATTCTTAAGCATTCCTTCCTTGCAACCACATGCCCAGCCTTAGCAGTGCATTTCTTTGACTGGCTCTGGCCTAGCCCTGCATCAGCTTATAGCCTTTTTCTTGGCATGACTAGACATGATGACATCACCATCTTTAAGATAGATAGGTGAGTTGGCAAGCTTAAACAGGCTACACTCCCTCTGCACTAAAAGCAGCAGACTTGAGTGAACATACTGCACTGGTATATATTTCGGTCTACTCAAAGCAACAAAGTAAATCACTAATAACAGGCAGACCTTTCAAATGACACTTTTTGAATTATTGTAGACTTCCACTACCTTCCACTTCCACTCCAAAAATTTACAGCACTTTCAGCAACTTTGTTACGTCATCTGCATCCATTTAATCAAAAAAGTTGCACAGTGTTGCATTTTTGGAAAGTGAGTGATTTGCCCACCTCCCTCTAGTTTCACCCAGATCACTGACTTTGGAATGAATATGTTCAGTTTTACTCTTTTCTTTTCAATTTAAATGTAGTGAAGATACTTTACTTGCATTTGGCTGTTGAATGCAATTAGTCATTTCTTGTCGTCTTTACCTTCAGGGTGCAACTGTCCACTCCACATACTGTCTACTCATTTCTAGTGATAATCACCTACAGCTACTGCCAGCAGGACAGATTATTGCCCTGGCCCTGCTCTTTAGATGATTATGGTCCACCTGAATGGCTGGTTTGCTGTTGTTGTTGTTGTTGTTGTTGTTGTTGAGGTGGTGGTGAGCAATCTCCACTGAAAGGCCAGTGTCGACCGTGGTTGGGACGATCGATACAGAGGGAGCCCGCTTGAAGGTCAGACGCTCTAATGAGAACGCTGTAATTGCGAATATTCATCTTTTGAATGTTCACCTCTGGGATCAGGTCATCAATTACATATGCACATAGACATGAAGTACACACACATACACACACACACACACACACACACACACACACACACACACACACACACACACACACAGAGTGATACATGCAAAAAAGCTAACCATCAAAACTCTTACACATGAGATGCAGAGTCATGACTGCAACAGCAAACCAGCGTTTGGCTGGAGTGAACACACATTTAACAAATGTTACTGAAACAGGAGGACATCTCTATTCACTGGTGGATTAACACATATTTGGTGTTCTAATAAGTGTATCAGACAGCAGTCAAGATAAAATACAAATTATAGTGTGTATGTTCATGTTCATGTGTTTTATTCATTTCTTGGAACAATGGAGGACAGAGGAAGAAGATATATCAGGGTTTCAGGTTGCACAGACTCTAGACAGCTCTGTGGTTTATCATGCTTTCTCGCCTGTTTTCTTCCTCTTATTCTATTTTGTGTTTCTCAAATTCCCACCATGACAAAGAGAGGAAGGAGAAAACTGAGCAAGACGAGACAGCAACCCCACAAAATGTCAAGAACATTAATAAAGAATCATTAATAAGGAGCAGCGTGGAAGCTTTTCTGCAGATCTTGATGTTTGGTCTCTATACGTGAGCGTGTGCTGCAGTGTGTGCTGTGACTGCATGAATTTCCTATTTGTCTATGTGTGTATCAGAGCCTGTGTTTTTTGGTTCTTTGATTATGGATATTTCATGCTGCAATTGTATCTCTAAGCTGGATTTATTCACCAAATGCACATGCAACATTCAAAATACTTACAATGCAAGGTTCACAGGGTGTAGAGAAAATTGTGGCCAGATGTGAATGTGAGGGTTCAGAAAGACAACTTCACAGCTACAGGCTTCATTTTTGTCTTTTTTGACCAGTTCTCTCCTAAACGTTAAGTTCAAAGTGAAGATGCACATAAATTAAAAGGGAATAGCATGTGACAAAGATCCCCAGTTGGAATGGAACTGGGAACATTGTGTTTAGACCAGTGGTTTCCAATCAGGTACTGGGACCCAGAAATGTTCCAGTATAAATCTAAAATAAATCAAAGGTGTAGGGTGTAACGGCATAGATAAGTCATGGTTCAGTTCATGTTGTGGTTCAGGATTCACAGTTTGCTACACTTGATTAGGCCTAACATTTGAGGATTTGCTCTAGTTTGATCTGGACGTTGGCATAAATTTGACTATTATAAAAAAATAATGTACCACACACAACTTCACAACATAACAAATTATTCAGTAAGTCTCTGAAACTTTTACCTACAGTTAAAGAAATAGCTGAGTGGTATGTCTAACCTTCAAACTATGGGATTATGATATACTGAGAAATGAAATGTGTTTCAGTGTTACTGGATGTACCCACTGAGCCTCACAGTGTGGCCCCACAGGTATTTAAAAAAGTGTAGTGGATTACATTCAAACTATTTTAGGAACAACAGTGTGGTATCAGGTATCTAATGATGTTAGGGTTGAAAACTCAGATGTTCTGGTCTGTTAATATTATTATTTCTGTTAACTGTTTTTTTTTATTTCATCCTTTAAAATCATTCAAGTTTTCTTACTTAACTTTGGTGTTGGGTTGATAAATAGTAGCCTGTGGATGTGAAGATGTTTAGTCCTCCATCATGATTTGACCCCCAATAACATTTAGACATTTTGGAGGACACTTCATTGGGCTACCTCAACATTTTTACACACATTTCTCAAATCTACTCTGGATATATAGAATACTAGTAAAAAGCCATTTGAATCAGTAAGAGACTTACATTTATTGTCTAATGCTCCACAATTACTGTAAAAAGCAAATTGTACTATGGCGTACAACAGCAGCCTACACTCAAAAAAATATTTTTGGCACTTCTGCATCAATTACATAGACAATTTCCATCCACTTGAATTACACAGTCTTAATATAAATTCACTAGCAAATTTAATGTGAAGCAAGTAATAGGATGTATGCAATAATGCTAAAAAACCTAAAAATTCATTTTCACTGTTGGGCAAACAAATTGGCTTTATTAACATTGAATGCATAAACCTCGTTACTATTACACTACTGTGTAGTGAAAGCACTTTGAGTTTATTAGCACTGTTACATAAATCTTATTACTTGCTTCACATGAAGTTTATTAGTTAATTTATATTAAAACTATGCCATTCAAATGGATGGAAACTTTCTATGTAATTGAAATGCAAAACATTTTTCTGAGCGTATTAAAGAGGTCGTACACTTCATCAGATGAATAACAAGTTACAACGCTATTTAATGCCTTATTTTCAAAGAGTGTGATTTTCTATGTATCGTTTCCTTGGAAGTTTTCTGTTGGAGTACCAAAAAATTGTTTCCACACTTGCAGTAAAGGTATTGAGTAGCTGTGGTTCAGTACAACAAAGACAGTTACAGTTTATCAGACACTAAGAGTATTGTGTGATGTCTGTTTCCCACTGTTCTTTGTTTGGCTTTGACAGAGATATGTGTAGTCTGGACAAGATCAAATAGATAATGATCCCTCTGCATCTGTAACTCACAATATTACTGTAAGGGCTACTGGTGTAAGCCAGTGGGTTAAATCTGGTCTCAGATAGGAGTCGTCAGAAGGAACATAAATACTTATACACAAACATTTGTGGCCTGTAACATTAGCAACAGTATTTTAAATTTGTGCTTTGTGCTAAGCTAGGCTCCTTATGGTCTTGACCCATCTGTGTATTGTGTATAAAGCACAGAGAGAAAAATGAAATCAAAGAAATCAACATTTTCAAAAGCGTGGAACTTAGCATCTATAACCTGTGTTTACATTGCCTGGTTGTATTTTATGCAAATTCATTAGCATACTTTGTCAACTGTCAAATAAATGAAACAAACTGAGCATTAATTCCATTTCCTATGTTTCATTTCATGCATTAGTTTGTCCTTGCCGCCCTATTCCAGTGAAGAGAGGAGATGGCTTTCTACGCAGGCTGTAATTATGCCGTCAATACCTTGTTAACATGAATGATTTCCATTGTACTGAGAACAATGGCAGCTGATAACAGCCTGTCTACAGTACTTAAGAAATTCTGGCCAGGGTCAGACTGGCATGACACCATCCTGAGCTGGACTGAAGCTGCTTCTTTTCTGACAGGTCTCTGCATGGTTCAGAAATCAGTTTGGTCGAGCATTAAAGTTAGAACCTTCACATTTGACTAGCATTTATTATGCTGACTTAAATACAGTCAGTGAGGAGAGGCAAACCACAGAAAACAATAATTTCAGGCACCACATGTTTTTTAGTTTGTCAGATAAAATATTCAAACTAAACTGATCTATGAAAGAGTCACAGCCACATTTCATGATATGGGCTGAAATATGTGCCTCCAGAAACTGAATTTGAATCATTTATATTTGAATTTGAATTGCTTAACTCGAATAATTGCATTAAACAGTCCCTCCAGTTTTTCGCGATTTTGCGATCGCGTGGATTACCGCGTAATCAGCAATATGCCACATATTTTCACGAGGCCACATATTTTCTACTATGTGTCACAATTACTGCAAAATAACCAAACATGCCGCCCCTTCCCCACGACACATATGTGTTTTCCAACATAGATCAAATAAACGGCTCTGCCATAGATGTTTCTTCCACACCACCTGTTTGACAAACACACACACACACACACACACACACATACACACACATACACACACACACACACATACACACACACACACACACCATGCACGCACAGCCATTTTCACACACCACCGTAGGAACATTAGTTAGTGATGGCAACTACTAACAAGTCCCACCTGCCGTCATATATATCGGCAAATGACCGAGCATATCATTATATCATTGATCGGTGGAATCACTTGTGCATTGTGCATATGGGTGACTGCTAACCATTTTGATTGTTTGTTCTAGTTAATTATCTCGCCTCACTCAGTACTGGGGTAAATGCGTTTTTACACTCCAGTACTAATGTTAAGATTTTTACAGACAATAAAAAGGAAACAGTGTTTCTCAATGTGTCTGCCTTGTTTTTGTCTTATTAAGCCTGTTTATACTTTTTGATGTAGTTTAAAAGTAAAGAAAACAACAAAAATGGGCGCAAAATTCTTCACAAAAAATGAGAAAATGCCACCGCAAAATCAATTGTGAAATCCTGGTGGGACTGATTAAAGTGGTGACTGCCCCAGACACCGGCAAATGCCGTGGCACACACACACACACACACACACACACCCACACACACGTAGGAGCTGATTGACCGAAGAAGCTTCCTGTGTATCTGCGCTTGATTGCTCTGCTTCAACTACCCGAATGTTTGTCACAGAAAATTGAAATTTGAGAACTGAATTTGAATTGTGAGAACTGAATTTGAATTGTGAGAACTGAATGTTCATTTCCAAACCAATGAATTAAATTTCAAATTACAATTCAGTTTTTGAATGCAATGATTCAAATTGAACAATATAAGTTTAAATTATGTGATTCAAATTCAGTTTTTTAATGCAATTATTCAAATTAAGCAATTCAAATTCAAATATAAATGATTCAAGTTTCTGGAGGCACATATTTCAGCCCATATGATGATGATAAGCAGCAAGGGACAATGACAGCAAGGACCCAGCCACCTAGCATCAGGGATCACACTCCACCAGGTGAGCCACTCGGCCACCCCAAGATCAGATGAGACACAAGTCATGAGGTAATAAATATCTCCAATCTGCTAATGTTAATTTTATCCCAAATGAGAAGATCCAACTAGCAGCTTACATAGTGTCTGGGCAAACATCCAGCTGTCCAGAAGACCACAAGTCAAAGTAAGGAGGTAAACCATCAGGAGCTGGTGGAGAGCAAAAGATAGAAAAGTACTAACAAGTTCACCCCTTTGCCATGTCTACCAAAGGATCAGGTCCTCTGTGACACTGAAGCAGAATTTTAGTCACATCTGTGCTTCTGCTCGAGTGGAAGGGAACGGTACAGAATGAGAGATAGAGTGGGGGAGGGGGGTGGGTTTGCACAAAGTGAATAAAGGTAAAATGAAAACAATAAATCTAAATGCAGAGCTCGAGTGTGATATCGTGTTGATTCCCCCACTATTCAGAGGCAAATAACTGTTGGTGTTTTCTATTGATCTTAGAGGGAGAAGTGGTGTCTGCTGGTTGTTTTATTCAGCTGAACTCAAAGAAAGAGAGAGTGAGAAAACATCAGAACGACAGGAAAGGGAAAGACTTGCAGAATTCATTGTTTCAAAAGAGTTGTGAGACTTTTGATAGCTACAATGTTAATTACGCCCAGAGACGCTTACTTCAACCATTTTGGTAATTCCTTCCCTCCACAAAGAAATGTAAAGTAATTACAATTCCTGGTGAGCAGCGTGTGTGGGAGAAGATAGGGGGAGATTGTGTGTGTGAGAGTGTACGTACGTGTGCATTTCACAAGATCGTGCACGCGCGCTTCGCAATTAATTTCTGTGATTTCCTACCAGTCCTTTTACAGGCTTTTTAAATGTCATCCGCTGTGATGATTGACATGCAAATTTGTGGCTGGCAGAGGGGCTAAATGGGAAGGCAGGTTGAGTGAACCAGATAAGGGCATTGTTTCCCAGCTATAGGCTTATGGGAGCAGAGCAGGGGTTCACTGGGTTTAAGGAGGATGTCAACCCCTGCTATGCCACCCACAATGCATTTGGGTTAGACACATCACACTGACTATTGGCCTTTAATTGTTGAGCTCAGCAGGCATGATAGGGGTTCCTTCCAGTTTCAGTCAACAGCATTAGCAGTGGCAGTCTCTCAAACCTAAAATTAAATCTTGCAAGTCTTATTCCTGAATTCATCGGGGCTGCAACACTGTTTTGGTCCATTCGGCTTCAAATCCCACCAGGAGTGTTTCAGAAGCAAAGCATTTTGGTTCATGTGTGTCTACGTAGTTAAATCGTTTCCCTTTGTCTGTGTTTTTCAATCTGGGGTCTGCACAGGATGTTTTATTTTGAAAAGTGACAAGATTCTCTATGTCGTTTCTGTGTCCGTGCCAGCTCGATATGCTCTGTGTTGATCGACATGTCACCCGTCAAAAATAGAACAGCCACATACGTATTGGACATGGAGCAGAGCGGAGAGCTGCTTCACGGACGCTTCTGAAACTTGCCACGATGATTCGGGGAGAATCACAATCATTGTCTAAAACAGGCGTGACCAGCTCAACTGGCCACACCGCAGCTGCAACAGGAAATGCTGTTCAGTTATCAGTAACTGGCACATTAGGAACAATAACTGCTCTCTGCTGAACGTTATAGGCTTAGAATTCCTGACAGATTTTATATTTACGTGTTACTGCATATTTCATCAGAGTTTAAATATTAGATTTGACAACTCTGTAGTGATAGTGTTTTCATTAAATACACTCAGCTGCTCAATTGTTAGGTCCATCTCACTAAAATGAGTGCAGTCTAATACAATCCTGCGATGAAATCTTACCTACATGAAGGTGATAGCTGATCAGTGTTTGTTGGAACTCTTGAGGTGTTTTTCTGACAGCTGTTTGTATTTGTTTTGTCCACCCCACTGATATAATTAAGGTTAAGTAAGACCTGTCTTCTTGAAGCTCTAAAACTGTTCACTCTTGCCCCAACATGAGTTTTACAGTTTGCTCTAATTGACTACCTATCAATTCTTTTATCACTGTCTCTGTATAATTCCTATAATAACGTTTCTACAGTATTGCAGAAAGAACAAACTAAACGCTGGCTCTATCGGGCCTTTCACATACACATGCATCTCAGCTCAGTCATTCTTTTCTCTGATCTAAAAATAAAACAAAGCACGGGTGTGGTGTATTTAAATTACTCTCAAACTCTGCAGAGTTACTTCACTTGTGTTTGGATCAGGTTCCTCATTGTTCCTGCTGCTGTAACTTCAAGGTTAATGCCAATATGAAGAGAAGTATTGAAGTTAATAATAATAAATAATAATAAAATGGTTTTATGGACTGTGCACAAATATGTATAATTTTTATGTTGCACATACAGAAATGTACAGAATGTTATGGTGGTCAGAGTGTAGCTGCCAGTTGTACAATAAATCCTGTAACACATAACCACCATCCATGATTGGACTCCCAGCTGAAGGACCATTGTTGCGTGTCACACCCCTCCTTTCCCCATGTTTCCTGTCTAGTTCTATACTGACGTGTCGAATTAAGGCAAAGTTCCAAAAGATGGAAAAAAAAATCTAATTAAATTTTAAAAAATACAATTACATGCTGTAGCTCATGAGGATCAAACTTGACACTGTTTTGACAAAGTAACCGAATTATAAATTAAGCCCAATTAGGAACTCAAAGTTTTTAGAGGATACAGTGCACAGATATGACTCAATTTAATTCAGAGTGAAAAGTGTTAGACAGAGAAACTCACATGCAGAAAAAATGAAGAAATTTAGTTAACTTGTCGAACATATCATTTATTTCTTTTACTTTCTACAATATGAGGTGATGTTTTGATTGGACAGGGAAGATGGAAATGCTCAACAACTGTTGACAGATCTGTTGTTGTTAGAGCAAAACTATTCCGTGGTCAGTTTTCCACTTAGAAAATCATATGTGCAATTTTATTTTTCTTTCATTTCTTTTGGCAAAAGCTCTGCATTCATGGTCAAGGTATGTCCTGGTGTTAAAAATAAAAAGTTAATCTGATTCTGGCTTCACACATTATGCATGTATATATACAAGAGTATGTAGTAAGTTAGTATGTACACACACACACACACACACACACACACACACACATCTAAAAAAAACGGCACTCACAGAAAAAGAGAAATGTCTTGCACTTTTAGTTGGGCCTAAAAGTGCTGGTTCGATAGCAGATGTTGAGAGTGCAGCTTGGCTAAGAGGCTTTTCATTGATCTGACTGCCGCATCTTGAAAGAAAGCAGAAATATGTTGATGTTACATTCAGGTTAGAGCAGAAAAGGCAGAATAAGCAGAGACAGTGAAAGTAGCATTATCCTGAAGCTGCAGAGGAGAACAGACAGCGTAAAGAGTAAAATGATGAGTTTGATCTGTCTGTTGGCTTGTTAGCAAAATGACGAGTCTTTAATTTCAACAGATCAATTACTCGCCTGTGCGGTGTCTTTGATTCTCAATCTATCATATAAGATTTTAAACTTTAACTTGACAGCTGGAAATTAGAGCTAAAAGCAAACTATGTATCACAATAATATAACTACTTGACTCATGGCCTGTTAAAACTCTGAACATTTGTGAAGAACTAATTAAACGAGGTGTTGTGGCTATAAAAAGAAACACGGTTCTTCAACGACGTGGCCTGTTTCACACTTTAAATTTATCCAGAAACCAATTTCTGTAGATAATTAAGGAGAAATGAGACATTTCCAGAATAGCCGCCATGTTTGTAACGTGTTAAGACCAACGACCATGTGGCATGTTCATCAAACTGAGGTCCAACTGACTGACTGAAGAGGACACAAGCAATCCATAAACACATATGTCTAATGCAGTGATTTTCTAATTGAATCATTTCCACCCTGTGACCACTTGTTTCACACACAGTGATAAATAAGGGAAATACATTTATGTGACACCGTACTGTCCCTGCTTTGATGTTCCCGTTGTTAAAAATAGTATCCACATGAAACATCGAAGCTAAGATAATTGCATCCTGCCTTCAACGCAGAGACATGAGATCCATCGTCTCATCTAACTCTTGGCTTGAAAGTGAATAAGTGTTTTCTATTTAATGAGAAACTTTCTTTTTTGTGCATTTGTTTAACCAACATGATTCGAGCGTTGGAGGATTTCTTGAAAGCAGTGAAAGCAGCTGCCTCAGCGGTGAATATGAATGCATTAGCATGCCGGCATGGCTGAGAATAGCATGTTATTCCGCCAGTCAATAAATATGGCTGCTTTTAAAATGGGACATGTCTGTGTCTGAGCTAAAGTGTGCGCTCATCAGTCATCTCCTGTAAAAACCTTCTAAATGACGCCTGTGAGAAGTCTAATCTGATTACCTGTGTCATTTTAGTCTCTACCCAGTGACTTGGGCTCTAACCCAATCGAAAACCCACTGAGCCTTACCAGACCACAGTGAGTGCACACTGGCGTTTCTCACTTCTGAATTTGATGACACAAAACATCCACTTTCAGAGAGCATACGTACACAAAGTGCTTTATAAAACTTGAAGCTCATTTTAATCGTAGTTGTTCGGATTCTGCCCTGATTATTTGGGCTAGCTAGCATCTTCTACGCCTTATACTACACCAGTAATGTTAACAACCATATATGAAGATGATGATTACAGCTACTTTTAAGGAAAAGATCTGTCATTAAAGAGAAATTTAATGTAATTGCATATCAGTGTGAGTGAATTTTAATGCCGGACTGTGGCAGGCGGAAGAGGGAGCTAAGCCAGAAGGCAAAGCTCTCGATTTTCCAGTATGTTCCAACCCTCACCTATGGTCTTGAGCTTTGGGTAGTGACCAAAAGAATAAGATTGTGGATATGCCGAAATGAGCTTTCTCCGTCGGGTGGCCGGGCTCAGCCTTAGAGACAAGGTCAAAAGCTTGGAAAAGCTGTTTCTTCGCATCGAAAGAAGCCAGCTGAGGTGGTTTAGGCATCTGATTAGGATGCCCCCCCTGAGCGCCTCCCTCTGGAGGTGTTCCGGGCACGTCCAACTGGGATGGACTATATAGCCCATCAAGCCTGGGAACGCCTTGGGATCCCCCAGGAGGAGCTGGAATGTGTTGCTGGGGAGAAGGATGTCTGTAGTGCCCTGCTAAACCTGCTCCTTCACTCTTCTTTTTGGTGTGTTTAGTCTGAAGAAGACCTTTTCAGGTCGAAACATCGTTTAATTTCGCACACCTTCTTTTGTTTATTGTAAATATTTGCATTTTTTGTTTGTTAAAAAAAAAGAAGTCTCTTTTTGAATTTTAAGAGACTCTCTCAGTTGATTTTACTTACCTTATCTATCATCATGGACGGCTGGATGGAGGTCCGTTATGCGACGTGTCGTCAGCGTCCCCACCAGCCAACTTGGGACCTGGGTTACGGGAGGTTCGAGGGTTAGATGGACTGTGCACCCTCCTTCCACTTCCGGAGGGAGACAGTCCCCTGCTGTAACCTGACCCCAGATAAGCGGAATAGAATGGATGAATGGATAGATTTTAATGAAGCAATGAACATTTTTTCCTTAAAGGTGTAATGTGTAAAGCTTAATTTCCACCGGGGATGTCAGCGCCGTGTAGCGTCTGCACCACGGTCACCAGAGCTGATCACTGCCACTCTAATCAATGAAAGTATCCCCACACGGAGCGTCTCTCTCTAAAACACAATACATAGTTCATATAGCCTATCACAACTTCACATCAACGTTACGTCATGACCGGTGGCACCAGGTCAGCAGTCAATCAATCAAAAGGGTCTCAACATGAACGATGAGAGACTAATTGTTGAAGTGGAACAACACATAATAATTCATGACAGGTAGATAGGTAGTCTATGCGCCCCATGTACGAGGGTTCAGTCCTTTCCGCTGTGGCCCAGGATTCCAATCCGACCTGTGACCCTTTGCTGCATGTCATTCCTGTCTCTCTGCCCACTTTTCAGCTGTCTCTATCAAATAAAGCTTGAAAAGACCCCCAAAAATCTGAAAAAAAAGGAATACACTTTGGATGAGACAGTGTAGCACCAAGGGAAAGGGCTGTCGACAGCAAGATAAAGTGGTGAGAATATGCTCGCTACAGCATACACTTAAATGGATATTGATTTTTTTTTTTAATGTGGCTAAAACATGTTTTTCAGCTGACCGTCTACAGTGGTGCTTTGTTCTACTTCAGACTAACACAACTGACTAAACACGCCAACAACCCTACTTAAAAAAAAGCCTATTAAACTAAACCTTAAACTAAACTCTATTTAAACTAGAGACACGCTTGATGAAGCATCAAGGCCATAGCCAATCACAAACATATTCAATAGGCACAGTATTTGAATGTTATTGAGTGTATATTCAAATGGAAAATGGAGACAGCAAACTTTATGTGTTACTGTTTACAGTTTCATTATTAGCTTGGGACTGCCATATTCAGAGACAGACAAAGACATTTAGAAGTCAATGTCATCTTGGTCTATTTATCTCAGCAGAAAACATGCACAAATTCAAATCTTACATCATAATCCCATCTTCAGAAACTTTTGAAATGTGACTTGAATCTCAAGGTCTTTTCTCCGAGTCACTCATGTCCTCCACCTCGTGTAGGCATCCGTTTTTTCTTTGACATCTCCCTTTGGAGTTGTCCGTCTCTCTCTCTCTGACAGGGTTAATGAGATGGCAGCACGGAGGCCAACCGCTGCTCTACTGTTCCTTATTTATGCTAAATCTTAATGTACTCTGTGTGCCTGGGCATTATTTAACACCGTGCCCTTGGGCTGCTGCTGCGTCTTTATTCAATTCACTGAGGTGGCGGGAGGTCAGGGACTGCTCTGAGCTTCTGAGTCACACAGCAAGCGGAGAGAAACACTCCTCTATCACCTCCTCCTCTGTGTGTTCTGGTCTTCTGTCCTCCTCCCTCGCTTCTCACCGTTTTCTGCCTTCCTCTGTTCAGATAGCGGCTGATAAGGTTTGATTAATGAGGGCAGGCTCCTCGCCAAGAATGAGAACATCTGTCCATGATTTATTCTTTTGTTTTTCTTTCATCCAGCTATCTTGGTGTACGTGCATGTGTGTGCGTACGTCTGTCAGTGTACTTGTGAGAGGGAGACCACCTGTACACTTTTCTCTGTAGACATCACTGGGGATAACTCCCAAAGCTAAGTTCAATGAGATGCAATATGTAACAAACGGTGCCTGCAGAGGAGTTGTCAGGGAAAGTGGCTGAGTCTATGCCCCTCCCCCCAAAAGGATTTCTCATCGGACTAAGAAGTGACATGTTTGCATGCCTGATTAAACCTGTGTCACATGCCGCCTCTCTGGGCCGTCCCTCCTGCTATATCCCCCCTTCCTCAAACACATGCCCACATGCCACATCTGGCTTTCCCCCTGTCTCCCACATTCAGCGACTCCCTCCTGCCCTGCAGTAACCCCTCTCACTCCAGTCCCAGTGACCCGATCTTCCCCATCCACCTGCTCATCTGTTTTCAGCCTCCCTCATCAGCTCTGCAGTATTTAACCAGCCATTTTCCACCTACTCCTCGTCATATTGTCCGACGCTGTTCTGTTATTTCATGCCATTGATTTCACGCCTGTTACCTGGAACCCCGTCATCTCTACCTGCCTGCCTTTTCTGTTTGCCTGTTTTGGACTGCCTCGTGGATCTATATTAATTAATTGAACTGATGAAATTAATCACTGAACTGCATCAGCTCTGCCTGTCATCTGTATTTGGGTCCCCAACTGTTTCTCTGCTCATACCAAGCGTAATGGAATGACCTGGTAAGAAAGGATCCATCTGATGAAGCATGGGTTGTGGAGGAAGCCATCCACACTATTTTGTGCATTCCAAGCCACAGCCAAATTTACAGTCTTAAGTGTGAAGAGGACTTCACCATTGTCTTAGCATCCTTGTCTGGCAGCATGGAGCCTGCTGTCCTCCAGCTTGATTGCTGTCCTCAACTCTGCTTAGTGTCAACGGCCCTATCCTGACTGGTCTACACTGTAGATGTAGACTCATGTAGATGTTCTGTTGTTTGTTCTTAAAGGAAATGGCTATTTACAACCGTTTTAGTGCTCTTTCTTTTTTCATAATGAAACCACGTATTAGCTTTTGTTGGACTATTTTTTGCACAGAACAAGGACTGTTTCATACTTCATGTAGAGATGTCAAACTCAGGTCATTTTATGGACCTGAGTCTTTCTGAGTCACCACTAAACAGATGGAGATCTTAAAAGTCCTTTGAGTTATTTAAGTCAGTTTGTCCATAAACATTTACATTCTACCAGTGAAGCACAAGCCCCACTGTGTTGGACTACAAATATGAGAGCTGTTCTACGAGGAGGGCAGTCTACTGTTTGTGCATTTGGAATTTTGATGCAGGAAAATAAATTCTGAAACATTATCTATGAGGCTGTGAGTAGTTCCAAATGTTTATATTCAGCTGCCACAAAATACATCTGCAACACTTGTGAGTAAGTTACTAGGTTAACCTACATAAATGTCACTTGAGTTAATAGAAATGTGGCGAATATAACTCCATAATTATTAATGACAGATTATGCTAACATAATGCTTTCTACTGTTACGGTGACAGCATATTAGTACTGTTGATTTCTAAGTTCATGTTTTACCATATACATTTTTTTTCATCAAAATAAACATTGCTTTGCTGTGTGACTGACATGAAAATACCACAAAATATTACAATATGAACTAAACTAATACCACTTTATTCTGTTTTAGGGTTTCACAGTGAAATTTGTACTCTTTTGTCCCTCACATCCCCTCCTCCTCCAACATATTGCCATGACAACCTGACTGAGTCCGATTCATACTACCAAATCAAAGTTTCACTTTTTGTTGATTCATCCTATAACTTTGATTGTTTCAGACACAAAGAAGTGTTTTCTCATGAACAAAAATGACTAAATAAGAAGCTATTTATGGTGTATTAGTTATTATAATTATATACGGCAAAATCTCACATTGAAAATTTTAAACTGAATAAAGTGGTTACACCATATGGTGAAAAATGTACACTGTCATCATAGTGGCTTCTTGAATAGATTATGTAATGTATAATTGGAGATAACAGGAAAGATTTTGGCTTATTCCACTCAGAATCCAGTGAACTGCAAGTTCCCTTCAGCTTTATGGCCTTCATTGCCTTGTATATTAAGCCACCGCCTATTCACATGATGATGACATAAATCCTCTTTTATATTTGCTGTTTTGTTTGTGTGGCAGTCGGCCTTGGATCATAGTCAGCGAGTGCCAACAGGTAATTTGTGATCATGTCCTTGACAAATGCTGCATTCAGGCGCCTTCGCGTTTCCTCCCAACAATGCTTAGAATCTCTCCAAGTATACAACTGTTGTACTTTTTCCACTGCAGTGCCTCGCTGTAAAATTGGCAAATTCCCTCTGCTTTCACTTAAAATGTCCCCTACTGGAAATGAGAGGCATAAATCACCGTGCATGTCTGGCACCAACGTGCCCGCTGTGTCACATCAGCTTGAATTTTTTACAACATGGAAGGAAAGCGGCGGGCCCGTTGACACTTTCCAGCCTGGGAGCTACTGTTAGTCAACCACTCATATCCATTTTTAATGAGCTCTCAGCCATGATATAGTGTAATTTCACCTCCAGGACCCAGGGACGCTATTTACTGTTAACGAGAAACAGCACAGCACTGGCCAAATTCTTCCCGATTGGAGCGTTTATGAAATTCACAGGTTTATGACTTGGACAGGGTGTTTTGTGTGTGTCTGTGTGGGTGTGTGTACTGTATGCGTGTCTTATTATAGCACCGTGATCCTGGTATGATCGGAAGCTAGATTTTTTAAGCACGCTTAGATGTGTTTAAGCACAGATGAAAGTGAAGCAGGCCATAGTATGCCACAGAATAGCCCTCGTCTGTGACAGGTTTGAGCAGAGAGATGAGGTGCTTCGTCTGTTCTCCTAAAGATTCCTACTTAAACAGTTTGCACACAGCTTGATGAGCTCAGTTTGTATAAAAAAAAAATAAAACATTTTTTTACTACTTCTAACCTGATCTGATACATGGAGCAAACCCAGACAACATGTTGGACTGTTATTGCACACAATAAAACTGTGGCTCATCAGATGATCGTAGGTTCGATCCCCGGCTCCTCTAGTCTGCATGTCGAAGTGTCCTTGGACAAGATACTGAACCCCAAGTTGCTCCTGAAGGCTGTGCCATCAGTGTGTGAATGTCTATGAATGGTTAGCTCCTCAAACTGAGTGTGAATGGGTGAATGAGATATGTAGTGTAAAAGAGCTTTGAGTGGTCAGAAGACTAGAAAGGAGATATATAAGTACAGACATTTGCCATTTATCATTAGAGACTTGGGTTGGCTGGGCATGATTTTGTTGTGGATTATTGCTGTCAGCTGGAGAGGAAACTTTTCTGTAGTTCCAAATCAAACATGTCTTTTTAATAAAGGAATCATTGCAGCACATTACAGATAAGTTAAGATAAATATTTATTGGTTTAAATAACCCACTGGAGAAATTTGATTGTTACAGTTAATTAAAGTGAATTAAAATACAATAAGTAGTGCATAAGAGTTGATTGTGATAGAAGAAGAATGAATAACCAAAATATAAAAATAATGATATAATTGAAATGTTTGAGCAGAAAGTCTGTGTGCCTGTGAGTAAGGTTTCTCCTTGCATCAGTTTGGTGACAGTTTGGTGGAGAGGTGTAGTAAGGTGACTGTTTCTGCTGTCCATTGCCTGCTTTGTTTGTTCCAGATTGTCAGTTAAGTCAACTCTAGTAGAGGACATTTATCTTTTACTTTACGTTCCACTTTAAGTTATGATATTGATTGTTTATGATCTTTGTCACCATAGCTCACCATAGTGCTCAGGAGAGCCAGAGTAATTTTAAAATCAGTCCTGAGCTTTGTATTGCAGATAGTCTAAATTGCCATCAATAATTTAAACCAGAAATATATATTTTCTTTTTTACATCCTTGTGGACGGGGGCGTGGTGCATCAGCTGCAGGAGAGAGGTGTGGGGAGGGCTCAGGAGAGCAGCGCCAGGTGAGTGTGATTGGCACACCGGTACCCAACTGGCTAATCACTCTCGCCCTCTTTTGCCAACACAGTAGCGTGCTGGAGCAGATGAGGAAGCAGGACGGACAGACGAGGACGCTGGCAGACGGCAGCAAGACGCCTGCGAATGGCTGCAGTGTTAACTCGCTCATAACTAAATAAAGAATCCCTCGCAAACTGTCTTTGGTCTCTGACTGGTCTGTGCAGTGAACCCACAGTGGCAGCAAGCCTGTCACATTTTGGCGCCCAACCGGCACAGCACAGAGACAAATGTCAGAACCTCAGCAGGTGCAGCCAGTAACGGCGCTGGCCCAAATGGTGGCAGAGGTTGAGCCGGGACCAGGCGGTGGCCAGCAGGCAGCAGCTCGCGGCGCTGCAGCAGCAGACAGAGAGGCAGACGCAGCTACTGGAGGCGATGTTGGTCCGGGTGGGGGCAGCGTCACCGCATGCAGTCTATAGTTCACCAGAACCTGATTCGACCCGGGGCATTGTTAGAGGCAGGATGGGTGGATATCAGGTGTGTGCATGGGGATATTCACAGATATCCTGTGGTGCCAGTGGAAATTCGTTACAGGGGCAAAAAGCATAGTGTGAAGGCTGCGGTTAGTTCCCGCCTGGCGCATCCTCTGATCTTGGGCACAGATTGGCCCGGGTTTGATAGGTTAGTGGGGCAGTGTGTGGGGGTGCGCTCACGACCGACAGGGACATGGGATATGTGCGCTGTGCTCAGCGGTGACGCGAGGTTGTCCGACACTGCAGACGGGGAGGGGGAGCCAGCGGTGCCTTCTCAGGAGGTTCCTGTGTTTGACTCCATGGAAGATTTTCCACACGAGCAGTCTCGTGACGATACTCTACGCTTTGCCTTTGACCAAGTGATACAAATTGATGGTCACATGGTGCGCCCTGACGCAGCGCTAACATATCCACATTTTTCAATGCCCAGGGACAGATTATATAGAGTGAGTCGTGACACTCAAGCAGATGACGTAATAACCCAATTGTTGGTCCCGAAAAGCCGTCGGGAAATGATTTTCCAGGCGGCTCATTATAACCCTATGGCTGGTCACATGGGATATGATAAAACACTAAACCGGATAATGGCTCGATTCTATTGGCCAGGCATTCGGGCAGACGTGCGCCGCTGGTGTGCGTCTTGTCCCGAATGCCAGTTAGTTAACCAACCGGCCATCCCGAGAGCGCCGTTGCGCCCATTACCGCTGATTGAGGTCCCATTCGAGCGCATTGGGATGGACCTCATCGGGCCATTTCACCGGAGCGCACGTGGATATCGCTTTGTGTTAGTCCTTGTGGATTATGCAACGCGATATCCAGAGGCAGTGCCGCTGCGCACCATCTCTGCAAAGAGTGTGGCGCAGGCACTGTTTCAAGTTATCTCCCGGGTTGGGATCCCGAAAGAGATCCTGACTGACCAAGGCACCCAATTTATGTCACGGACACTGAGAGAGCTGTACGGATTATTGGGCATCAAGTCTATTCGAACCAGTATTTACCATCCTCAAACTGACGGCCTCGTTGAGCGCCTGAATAAGACTTTGAAGTCCATGATCCGTAAGTTTGTGCACGATGATAGTCGTAATTGGGATAAATGGCTACATCCTCTGTTGTTTGCAGTGCGCGAGGTACCCCAGGCCTCCACGGGATTTTCTCCCTTTGAGCTGCTGTTTGGCAGAAAACCACGCGGGGTTTTGGACCTGGTTAAGGAAAGCTGGGAAGAAGGTCCGAGCCCAAGTAAGAACGAAGTTCAGTACGTCCTGGACCTGAGAGCAAAACTCCACACACTAGGACAGTTATCACGCGAGAATTTGCTCCGGGCCCAGGAACGTCAGCAGCGGCTGTACAACAGAGGATCCAAGTTAAGACAATTTTCACCGGGAGATAAAGTGCTTGTATTGCTCCCATCTTCCAACTCCAAATTACTCGCCAAGTGGCAAGGACCCTTTGTGGTCACACGACGAGTGGGTGACGTTGACTATGAGCTTGTGCGATCTGACAGGGGAGGGGCGACACAGATTTATCACCTCAACCTCCTTAAAGCTTGGAGAGAGGCTGAGTCTGTCTCCCTGGTGACGGCAATTGCAGAGAGAGATGAGTTGGGGCCGGAGGTACCAAAGTCGGCCGATCCTGCCTCGCTCGTTTGTGAAAACCATCTCTCACCGTCCCAGAGAGCAGACATTGCCAGGTTGCAGCAGCGTTTCGCTGATGTGTTCTCCCCCCTACCAGGCCGCACAAGCCTTATTCAACACCATGTTGAGACTCACCCGGGCGTGGCAGTGCGTTCACGGCCCTATCGGCTACCTGAGCATAAGAGAAAAGTGATTCAGGCTGAATTGGAAGCCATGTTGAAGATGGGGGTAATAGAAGAGTCCCACAGTGCCTGGTGTAGCCCCATCGTTCTTGTAGTCAAGAAAGATGGGTCTATCCGGTTCTGTGTGGACTATCGCAAGGTGAATGATGTTTCACAGTTTGATGCCTATCCGATGCCCCGGGTCGACGAACTCCTGGATCGCCTGGGCACTGCTCGCTTTTTCACGACGCTGGATTTGACCAAGGGCTACTGGCAGATTCCCCTGTCTCCAGAGTCCAAAGAGAAAACGGCCTTCTCCACTCCGTACGGTTTGTACCAATTTGTCACACTTCCGTTCGGGTTGTTCGGGGCCCCAGCCACATTTCAACGCCTCATGGACCGGGTGCTGCGGCCGCATGCTGCATATGCTGCCGCCTACCTGGATGATGTCATCATCCACAGCAACACCTGGGCGGGGCATGTGCAGCAGGTGGCCGCGGTGCTCGAGTCACTGAGGCAGGCGGGGCTCACGGCCAACCCGAAGAAGTGTGCAGTTGGACGGAGGGAGGTACGGTATCTGGGGTACCACTTGGGCGGCGGGCAGGTGCGTCCACAGGTAGATAAGACAGCAGCGATTGCAGCCTGCCCAAGGCCCAAGACGAAAAAAGAGGTGCGGCGGTTTTTGGGGCTGGCCGGCTATTACCGGCGATTTATCCCCAACTTTGCGGTGCTGACCAGCCCCTTAACCGACCTCACCCGAAAGGGTGCCTCAGATCCGGTCCAGTGGACGGAGCAATGCCAGGTGTCGCTTGAGAGGGTAAAGCAGGCCCTCTGTGGGGAGCCCCTTCTCCACACACCTAACTTCTCTCTCCCTTTTGTCCTGCAGACTGATGCGTCGGGCAGAGGGCTGGGGGCCGTTCTGTCCCAGCAGGTGCGGGGCGTCGACCGCCCAGTGCTGTACATCAGCCGCAAGCTGTCCGAGAGGGAGGCCAGGTACAGCACGGTGGAGAGGGAGTGCCTG
Source organism: Larimichthys crocea (assembly GCF_000972845.2). Taxonomy (NCBI): domain Eukaryota; kingdom Metazoa; phylum Chordata; class Actinopteri; family Sciaenidae; genus Larimichthys; species Larimichthys crocea. The sequence goes on along the minus strand of NC_040033.1, from coordinate 20,444,642 downwards.
GCCATCCGGTGGGCGGTCGGTGCTCTGCGGTACTACCTGCTGGGGCGCCCATTCACCCTCTGCTCGGACCACGCTCCCCTCCAGTGGCTCCACCGCATGAAGGATGCCAACGCCCGGATCACACGGTGGTATCTGGCGCTGCAACCATTTAAGTTCACTGTGGTCCATAGGCCGGGGGCACAGATGGCTGTGGCCGACTTCCTTTCCCGCTCCCTTGGGGAGGCGGGGGGGGGAGTGGGTTAGGCCGGACGGCTCCCCGGCCTAAGTTGGGCGGTGGAGGCATGTGGACGGGGGCGTGGTGCATCAGCTGCAGGAGAGAGGTGTGGGGAGGGCTCAGGAGAGCAGCGCCAGGTGAGTGTGATTGGCACACCGGTGCCCAACTGGCTAATCACTCTCGCCCTCTTTTGCCAACACAGTAGCGTGCTGGAGCAGATGAGGAAGCAGGACGGACAGACGAGGACGCTGGCAGACGGCAGCAAGACGCCTGCGAACGGCTGCAGTGTTAACTCGCTCATAACTGAATAAAGAATCCCTCGTAAACTGTCTTTGGTCTCTGACTGGTCTGTGCAGTGAACCCACAGTGGCAGCAAGCCTGTCACAATCCTGTTTCTTCTGTGAAACTAAAAATGTCCCCAGCATTACAATCTTGTGGAAGCTGTCAGATTCAGATTGTGTTGAGAGAGATCCTGACCCACCCTGCAGAGTGGAAAGAAACAAAGACATTGTGAGTTCAAGTGTTTTGCTCACATCACATAATCAACATCAGTAAACAGACAGAGGCCGTTTTGGCAGGGAGGACTGACTGTGTTGGGGCCACTTTCCCATGATAAATTTGAAGATCTTTTCTCATATAAGTTGTTAAAGACATGATGTATCATATTACCATATTACTGTTGTTTGTTATAACAAGTTGGTCAAAGTCGCTGGGAGGACCGTCTGGATAGCGGTAACTATTCCACATGTAAACCGTGGTGGATGACCATCCACCAATAAGTTTGGGTTTGCTACACTGTAAAACCCAACAGTACATGTTAATAAAAGAATAAAGTTAACGTTACTCATTATTAACCCATTATTAAAAAAAATACAAGTCCTGTCTGCCATTTAGCATTTTTCATTCTATTGTTGTCATTTTTGTTTTAGTAAACCAAAGAATGCATCAAAATCATCATAAAGCTGTAAAGCTATAATTTTTAAATTTTTTGAAAAAAATATTTGTCAAATAGGCTAATACATTTTACGACTAGCTGCCCAGTGCAAATAGAGAGTGTACTCTCTATTTGTACTGGGCAGCTAGTTGGAGTTTTTTCCGCTCTAGTTTTTTCACTCTGTCCCAACATGAAGCGCTTGGACTCAACTTTTTACAGTCAACGTGTTTGCACACGGCACCGACGTTACTACGCCACCAACTTGTTGCATGTGTACATTTAGTACTTTTAATTCACTGAAGGTTCATTTGTCTAGAAATCATTTAGCTAGAAGAGTGGTAGGTGGTGACGGTCATGATTTGATGTTTCATCGAGCATTTCATTGACCTGTTTGTGAATTTAAGCACTCATTTGTGGAGAGGGAAATGTACAATCATCTAAGGGGACATTTAAGAAAGAAGTCCCAGGATAGTGACAATGAACATGACTCTGTGGAGCAATCACATGATGATGATGAAACTGCCCCAGTAGCAGGCACTAGCACTGAGGGATTAGCAGAGCAGTTGCAGTACAATCTGTCTGCTTTCTTTTTGAAAATGCAAACTATTCTCCATGTATCACAGAGGGCAATACAGGACATTATTGAGCACATTGATCAGTTGTTTTCACTGTCGGAAACTGTTGTCAGAGAATCTGATCAAAATACTGAAAAAAACATGACTGTTCTTTCACTGACACACTTGTAAAAGAGATTGTCCAGGCAGTTTCAGAGAGTGTTTTGCATAAATCTGTTACCTCTGAAGGACCACTATCAACAGTTTCCGTATGTTAAGCCTGTAGAATACCTAATTGAGTCGTCACAGCGCACCTACATGTATGTACCTATTCTCACATCTTTACAACAGTTGTTTCAAAAACCTGAGAAAGTCAAAGAAACAACAACACATATGCCTGGACAGTATTTTTCATATTGTGATGGCTCCCACTATCAGGAAAATCAGTTTCTTTCAGCTGAGGGTGAGAAATCATCAATATTCCTCTATGTGGATGATTTTGAAATTGCAAATCCTCCAGGGACATCGAAAAAAAATTCACAAAGTATGTGCAGTGTACTGGACATTAGCTAACATACCAGTTACGTATCGCTCAGTCCTCCATTCCACTCAGCTGGCCCTTTTGTGCAACCCAAATGATGTACGACAGTTTGGATGTGAGAAGGTTTTTGCACCTCTCTTGGGTGATCTAAAAACACTTGAAGAAGTGGGTGTCTACATCGAAGCATTTGGTTACTGTCTCAAAGGAACAATTGGTGGGAATGGGCATGAGAACCACACTCTTCTTAGACTGCTACCTGTTCTCATTGGCTCCAGAGTGCCAGAAGGGGACACAATATGGGAGATCCTAATGGAAATGAAGGATATAGTTGAGCTTGCTGTTTCTCATAGTTTCACAGATAATACCATTCAGTACATGGCCAGCAAGACTTAAGATTGCGACCAAAGCATCATTACATCAAACATTATCCTTTTCTCATCAGGTCACTCACAACTACAAAAATTTATTGAAAACATTGGCAGAAAGACACAAAAAACATGATGGCATTCTATCTGTTAAAACAAAGATTTTTCAAGCCACCAGTACAGACTTCAAACGTGGAGTCTGTCTTTATTGAATCATTGCTTGTTGATACACATCCAGTAGTGTCAAGCATCACAGGCAGCAGCAGTGTCTGTCCTGAGTCAGTCCTATGACTTTCGCCTTCAGTTTCAAGACCCAGAATTTGACAACTTGGAGGACCTACCAGCTAAGACAACCATTAAGATAGTTAAAGTTACTGAGTCAGATCTGAGTTCCAATAGCACAGATGACACTATGTTATTGTCTGACAACACAGACATGAGAGGGACTTTGCCAATGGCCATCTTTGTTGTTCCAAATTTCTCGTATGAGGTGGAATATACTCTGCCTATATGAGAGAGGGAAAACCTGTCAGGCTGACGAGGGATCAAAAGCACAACGTACTGTATGTAATGGCTGCTGAAATACACAAGCATAAAGCATATCCTAGTACTAAACAAATTGGCTTGGCTGCTTAGGCTCTGGTGAGAAAACACCCTTGTCTAAAAGAAAATGGATCCAAAAAAAGGCTGTGAGGGCTGGCAGAACAGTTTGCGCTTCAAGATGGGCAACTACAGGACAAAACTCAGCAGGGCTGGCATAAAGGATGTGGCTGTGAATGCAGAAAAGCGTAGCAGGACAAACCCAGAGTGTGCGGCATCAGGGCCTGCATCAAAAGACCCAGAAGAGGGGAAGTTAAATTTCTTCCACTATCCACACAGAGAAACAAAACAGACACTCGAGACCCAGAGGCTTGCAATAAGAGAGAAGAGTAATGGAACACTACATTCCTAAGTCCATTCTGTTATAGTTTAGAAATTCTTTCTTTAATTTTTCTTAAACTTTCATACCAAAATCTCGAAGGATAATGTTTTAGGTGTTTTTTTTTTATAATCAGAGTTTTGTTAAGCTTAATTTGTAAAATTATACTTAGACATTCCTTTCTCCTTTTTTAGGATGACAAGGAAGCTGTTTAGGAGGGAGCAGTGGCTCTGGTGGTAGTGGTGAACGAGGAGGAGATGCTTCAAGTGTGAAGTACCCGGAGAAGCTCAGTGGCTTCTTCGAGTTCATTCATGTTATCCTCCTTGACCTGGATGATGGCAGGAAGCAGGCCTGAACTACAGGCCTTAAAAAATGAGCTGGAGTGAAGTCCTAAAGAAAAGTTGTAAAGCATTTGTTGTCTGCAGTTTCTAAACAAAATACCTTGTGACTGGCCAGTGAATTTATTTTGTTTAGACAAGTGTTCAGTGCAGTTATGGTTAATCATTATACTATGCATATTTGTATGGTGTCACCAGTTCTGTTATGATGATACTGTACCGTGATTGATCTGAGCCCCAGAGAGGCAAGTCTGTTTTGATTTTGTTTTGGATGTTAAGCATTCGACTTAATAAAACTATTAAGTTATGACACATATTTTGAGTTTGTTTTATGTTAATCGAACTCAAATTGTTTAAGGCAGTCGGTTTCCTCGAATGAACTGAGTTGTCAGAACTAGAATGTAGTAATTTATGTAGTGAAATAAAATAGAGTAGTTTCAACTTGCAGGATGACATTTATGGACAATAGAGGCATTTAAGTTAATATCATTTAATTCTGATCAATTCAATTAACACATTTTAAATTAGTTTGTAGAACTGTTACATACAAGTGAAATATACTTATTAGGTTTAAGTTCATTGAACTGAATGGAATGGTACTTAATTAGCCTAAGGTACCTTAACAATAAATACTTGAGTTACTGGAACTTAAACAATTTAACTACAGATTTTTATTTTTATTTTTTTAATTTAAGTTGGCAAACTAAAATGAAATAAATTTAAATTCAAATTCTTTTCTACAAGTGCAGTCTACTGTTTGTGCATAAAATTCTGAAACATTAGCTGTTAGGCAGTGAGTAGTTCCAAATGTTTATATTCAGCTGCCACAAAATACATCTGCAACACTTGTGAGTAAATTACTAGGTTAACCTACAAAAATGTCACTTGAGTTAATAGAAATGTGGCGAATATAACTCCATAATTATTGATGGCAGAGTATGCTAATTCTTACATTTGACTGGGGGAAGTCTTTTTGACGACACAACTGAATCTGGAGTCTGAATCTGCCTTGTTTCACACTGTGTGGAGGAAATGATCCACTCCACTCAGCTGAATCACTGAATCTGGGTCACCTGGTTCTGCTGGATCAGCGAGTGATCCACAGGTGTCTTGAGTCTCTTGAGTCCCCCGCTGGTTAACTCGTGCAGGATGGATCTGTGGATCTGAATCTGGATCCAGATCTGTGATTCCGATTCTGAGTCTGCAGGAAGTTCCACTGATCCACTGTGTCAGTTCATCTGCTTATTGTCCATGATAATATCTGGATTTCTGTCAGCTTTGTAGGCGGATGGACTGAGACATGTTGTAATGAGATTGTACAGGTTAAAATGAGAGTAGTGGATGACACAGTTTATCATTTTAATTTGTATATGTGGCCTGGTGTTTGGCAGGTGTAGGACGGTAAGATTGGGGTTAATGGAGACTACAGACTGGTTAGCTTCATGGCCAGTTTGAATCAGTGACCATTAGCTCCTACAATGAACATGTTGAGATACATGAAAAAATCTGAACCTATTCTGTACCAGAAGTATTGAACAAATGAGTGAGTACAGGTTCAAGTGAGACAGAAGTCTGTAAATGATGAACAGCACTATCAAATCGTGCAGTAACAGCGCTACAAGACAGTAAACATCGTTCTCAATGCCTGTTTAATTTTACACATTTTTTTACACAGGTTATTTGTAAGCTCATACTCTCATGTTGTAGCATCAAGGTTGTCTATCCAGATCTCAGAGCACAGGGGAAAACACATCATTTCTTTCTTATCGTTGCTGTTTGCTTTCATGCATCTGACAGCTGGCATTTTGTCATTGAGGCTAACAGCTCTACCTGAGGCAAACACAAATCACATCTCTAAAGAGCCAACAATGGAGCAGGGCTTTCACAGCTCCAAGGATTTCCTCTCTGGTAGTCACGGCCAGCAGGTAAAGACTCCTGTCAGAAAAGATGGGATGGACTGCGTGGAACGAAGGGTGTAGGTTGGATAGATGTGTGTCTGTGTGTGTGGAGGGGCTGCATAAAGCTGAGGTATGCATTCAACCTTTTGAAACGGAGAAAAACTCTGCACAAAGAATTCTCCAGCAACAACTTGCTGGCATTTACTGAATAACTGGCTCTCTGGCTTTGTGTCGGCTGCTGAATAACCTTGTGCCACATGGAGAGTTCAGCCAAAGCAAACACATTTAGAGAGTGGGTTAGGGTTAGTGGGGTGAGCACTTAAAACATAGAGAAAGGAAAACTTTCAGAGTTGTTTTCTTCATTTTTTTGTTTGCAGCTGGGGAAGACAGGCGAGAGAGCACAAATGAAGCTCTTCTTTGCTTTGTAGATGAAGGCAGACTGACCTTTTGGAAGAGTGGACAGAGTTTATGAGTTAATGTATATCATTGATTATGAGTAATTTGCTACTCTGTTGTAGATAGAAAAGGGCAGGCTTAGCTAGCAACCCACTGGAGAACCAAGACCAGTGGGTGGACCTTACAGCAGGGCTACGCAAAGTGTGGCCTGTGAGCTAAAGTTAGCCCGTTGATAAGGTCCAAGTCGGCCTGCCAGACATTTCAAGTGAAAAAATTATTTTATTTAAGTAGGATCCCTGAAATCCTCAGTCCGTAGTCCCATTTTGCATCGAACCAGTACAAAAAGTTCCAGTTTTGTCCCTCCAAGCGGAAAAGTTTGGCCACCCCTGCTCTATAGCCATGCTAGCAACTCAGTGAAGTGCACTTAGAAGCACAGCAGTGCTTTTATCTAAATACTAATGCCAGAAGGCTAATATGCTCACAACATTCAAATGCTAAGCAGCTATAATATTTAGCATGGTTGTCATCTTAGATTATTACATTACATTACATTACATTGCATTTAGCAGACGCTTTTATCCAAAGCGACTTACAGAGGAGGACATAAGCTGAGAAAGGTGTAAAGGAGCACAGAATAGTTGTTAGTTTTGTTAGTTTTGTTAGGCAGGGATTATCATGTTAGCATGACAAAATTAGCAGTAAACACAATTTATTTGGGGGGAAGCCAATGAAGGCAATTGGGCAAAAATATTGGGCTGAAATATTGACTTGATAATACCACCAGATGAAAGGTCATGGGATCAAACAAATACATGGAGACAAATAGATAAACACACCAGAATACCACCATGTTGGATGAACTGCTTCTTCCGCCTCCTGGCTGATCTAAAAATCTCCATATATGTGGATCATTGGCGGACCTGAGGCGGGCTGAATGATGCTTGAACAGGTGAGTTGTATATAAATTCACCCTCAGTACAGCTGTCATGAACAGGGAAATTACCTACAGAGACCAAAACTGTTTTTGTACCAGGACAGGAGTGGAAGTGAAGAGACAGAGAGGCGAAGATCAAAATCAAAGGCAGTGAGGAAGACACTAAAGGGAGAGATGCAGAGTGACAAAGACAGAGAGAGGCGTGTGGGGTGATGGGAGGGCGGAGGGGAGAGTGGAGAGTGTGGGTGGACAAAGTGAGAGAGATAGTGGGGGGGGGGGCCCCCTTATGTGTGGACATGGTGTGTGTGTGTGTGTGTGTGTGTGTGTGTGTGACAGCTGTCACCCTGTAAAAGTGAGGCTGATGTGGACTATTTCCACTCCTCTTAAAGTTAAGTCTGAGGGGGGGTCTTCACTCAGAGAACCTGCTGTTGCTGCTGCTAGATGGACTGTGATGGACAGAAATGTAAATGTTTGAGGATATGATACAAATAATTCATCAAATTAATTACAAAAATATTTCCATAGCTATATAACAGCTATATAATATTCTGTAACTGTACTGTATATTCAGCTGAAAATAAGAATCATTATGTAACATTATGTTTTTGTTGTTTTAGCTGACATATCTACAGACTCCATCCACCATATTTCTACAGTAGCCTAGGACAGACAAACCAAACACTGTCTCTTGATTGAACCTGTCGCAGCTAGTATAATTTTGCCGTCAAGCTAGGAACGATAGGGTGACGTGAGGGGGTTACAATCAGAAGCTACACTGCTAAATGCTACACACTGGTTAAAGTGACAGCAAATGGCCTACTTCCATTTAGCTGGTGGCAGATTCCAGCATTAAAAACATGGTAATTTACCGTTTAAGGAGTTTTAATTGGCAAGATTGGTGTAAAAAATATAAATAAGCACATAATTAACAAACGTTCTGTGTTTTGATGAACAGGGAATCAACCACCTTTCACCTTTTTCTTGTTTCTATGTATGGCTTTAATATGATGGAGGGTCTCCCTGCCTATTGGGTTTCCCCCTCCCTTCTGTGTCTGTACATCTCTCTCTGTCTGTGTGTGTGTGTGTGCGTGTGTGTGTGTGTGTGTGTGTGTGTGTGTGTGTGTGTGTGTTGCTGGGTGTGGCCTCTGGTCTTCCTCACACCTGTTCTTCACCTCACCATCTGCGGCTCATCAACTAATCAACCCTCACTGTATTTAAGACCAGTTCACAGCCTTCCAGACTCTGCCAGGTCAGACTGTTAACTCCATACAGATGACTTTGTACACTCTGCTTGTTGAGTCTTTGTTAATCCTGCTCTACCGGTGCTTCAGGAATCCAGTCCATTGTTTGCCACATCCAGCTCAGACCTGTCCCCCACCTGCACCTGAAGAATCTGCTGATGCAGTCTGTGTTTCCCCACCAGACCTTCACCATTGAGACTCCCTCATTACAATGGACATGTAAATGTTTGGTATGTCGTACCTGATGTAGTTTAGAGATGGCGATAGGAGGTGATCAGAAATAAATTAAATATACAAGTAAATGTGGCCAAATTACTGTTTGTAGATCTTCACACAAGTTCGAATGTAAAATAGAGTTTGGGATGCAGAGAAACAACTATTACCTGTCAACAGTGGCACATAAGAACAGTTATACTGGTTCAAAATAACATCATGTGTTGGTGTCACACTCCATTTTCATTCTCTCATTCTCTACGTGTTTGTTCATCATGTAGTAATCACTGAATCCATGAAGACGTGTTTATTGTTTGCTTACATGAAATGAGGAATTAAATTACTGAACAAAGTCACTTTAAAATATACTTCATGAGCAGAAGAGCACTCTAGAAAAAGTGCAATAGTGAAACACAAAAGTGCTAAAAATATTCAATTAAAAAGGAAACTGAAGAAACACACATAGTAATTATTGTCATTACTGCTTATGATCCTCTGGAGATCCACTTAATGCTGTATTATGCCTGTGTCGTGTGGTTTCTCATTTATTCAGAAGTGTTGAATATTTTTCCTCTGCCATGAAGATGTTGTAAATGCACTAGAAGTTTTATTTATGTAAATTATAAACTTAAACTAAGTTGCATATTAAAACCTGGCTGTATCTCTGCTCTGTGCTAAAGGTCTGGGTTAACCCGGGTCACACTGCATGTTAAATAGCCAGAGCTGCATGATGACTGAACATCTCCTTCCACTTCTGTTGTTTCTCTGTTTCACAGCATTACACTTCGTAACAACGGAGCACAAAGTATGCGAGTCTTGGCAAGTTTCTCTGCTACTTTTAATGACGATCTCGTACTGAAGTTTATATAGAATCAATTATCCAGGGACATCGTCTCTGCTGCTTGTGGTTAAGGGGTTGACAAACTCTCGGCATGCTGTCCATCAGCAACTTTTGTCACGCACCGTGTCATCCGTTCGCAATTGGCCACCATGGCAACACTGAAAATAACCCCCGTTAACCAATCCTGAAAACGTAAGGTGATTATAAGCAGCTGTTTGCCTGCCGACTACCCCACCCCCACCCCTCGGCGCAGCTCGCAGTTAAGCCCTGCGAACATCACTTCCCGCTAATTAAGTTTGTTTATAAGGGATATTAAGTTTAGCAGGTACGTAGGTGTAAGTAACCTTCACAAAGTGCAGACGGGAGAAAGAGACAGAGGCATCCTGCTCACTATTGTGTGAAGCATGAACACTGATGTGGAATGAGACGATCTGTGTAAACAGTGAGAGAAATGAGAGCTATTTAAGCACATGTACACCCACCAACGACGCCTACAGCCTACTCATGAAGCCACTGTTTGAGAGAGCTGCTGTCTACTTCATATAAATAAATCTGCATGATCAAAGTGGCAAACATTTAATTAAGAAAGGCAGGCCAACTTTGTTCAGTGATCTTTATCTTGTCCTTGTTCGATATATGATATGATATGATCAGATATGATATGATAGACACAGAGACAGGACTCAAATGCAGCACTTGGGACACAGGTAAAAGGGGTAAATAGTCTTTAATGTCAGGCAGAAGTTTGGTATACAAAATTTGATTGATTGAACATTTTATTTTGAACAACCAAAACAACAACAAAGAAAATGAAAACAGGTCAAACCTGCACATGCACCAACGCAATTGTCACGTTTTCGTAACCAGAGCAAATGAAATCAAATCGTACATGTTCAAAAAGGAGTAGGAACGAGTATACACTTATATATCCCTACCCCTTCTCCTCTACTTATTCGATTATTATTACTGTTATTTCTGATATATTATAATTTATAGACTCTCCTGTACATACATTTCTATATACATATACATAATTTCACATATTTATACACATACATACATACATACATACATACATACATACATACATACATACATACATACATACATACATACATACATACATACATACATACCCAAGTGAACCATGCATATTTTTGATCATCGTCCTACAGTGAATCTGTGTTCAACAGTAACATTGTGTCTGAAAATTTAAAAAATGCATCCTCATTCTGATACCTCAGGAAAATATTGTTTATGTATTTCTTCTTGAACTGAATAATATTTGTACTTTAAGTTACATGTCCAGATGATTTCACAGTTGAAGCCCACACATTGGAATGCACATTCCCTTCATGGTTGTACGACCATGTACCACCCTCCTAACATTTTTGTATATTACCTGGATCAGGGTTCTAAAACAGGCGTAGAGGCAGAGCAAACCATCCACCTCTGCACGCTGCTCCCAAATCTAGAAGAATGTGCTCCTTGATGAGGCAGTGGTCACGGCGTCCATCAGAAATAGTGGGACCAGGTGTGTATTCTCTGCAGAGTGGAGAGCTGTTTGTCGTACACTTCCAAAATGCACCTCCGGTGGAATAACAAACATCTTCTAGGACGGGTGCAAACAGTTCTGGTGCCACCAGGACATGTTGCAGTCGTGCCCAGTGGAATTTAGGAGTTACTTGTAAACTAGCAGCCTCTTGTCCAACTTTGTTAGGATTTCCTCTATGTTAGAGAAGGAGGAGACTTGACTGAGGAGAGCAGAGAAGTGGAGTCACAGCACTAAACAACAACACCTGCATCCTAAATGTTTCCAGAGGCCTCCCATCATGGGGTAGACAGCAGTGTTCCCGTTAGTACCACGATCACGCCACTTCCTCACTCATCTTCATTTAGACCACTTAGAGCCTCACTTAGTCATCTTGCCCTCCCATCATCTCTACATTAAAGAGAGCTCAAGGCTGAGAGAAGCTATGTTCACAGGCTGGATTGTAAATGAGTGTCACTGATGAGAAGTTGATGTACTGGTGCTGAGGTCTCTGCTGCAGAGTTGTGTGTGTGTGTGTGTGTGTGTGTGTGTGTGTGTCTGCGCGTTTCTGTTTCCAATGATTCTGATTATAAGGGCCTCACAATGATTACAATATGTATATTTTATAAGTATTTAGGTCCTCCTCCTTTCAGCACAGGCTAAATTTAGACCTAGATTTCAGTTTAAGGCTAAAATGAGAATTGTCGCTGCTAACAGCAACATGGTGGATAGGCAGAACATCTTTCTATTAGTTTGCTAACTTAACACAGCCCGGACTGTCCAATGGGAGCACTGGGAGTGTCAGTGTGTCAGGTCCAAGTGTCAAAACTGCAAAATAAAACGAGTAAATCAAAGAGAAAACAACATGTGTCAGCCACCGTCACTCAGACCTGCAGAATGCTTTGAACCTGATATATTTTAGAAAACACTCTAACTCAGCCTTTAAGATTGATCGTTATGTGAGAAAGAGGCACTATGCTACAGTGTGAAGGCTCACATACTATAAATGCAGCATTATGAACATTTATACACATACACACAAAAACGGAGAACATGGTTCAGTAACCTCAAGTGGATTTATTCAGTTAAAATTCACTGTCAGCTAATGTTTGGTAGATGTGTTCAGTATGGGATACTACTACTACTACTACTACTACTACTACTACTACTACTACTACTACTAATAATAATAAATAATAATAATAATAATAATAATAATAAATAATAATAATAATAATGAATAACAAAATGAACAGGTGAGTTGTATATAAATTCACCCTCAGTACAGTTGTCATGAACGGGGAAATTAGCTACAGAGACCAAAACTGTTTTTTGTACCAGGCTGTAAACATGTTTATTTCTTCCACAGAGGTTGGTGCTTGGTACAGACATTTGTCATTTTTTAATCTTTTGATCATTCATTTTCCATAACCACTTGGGTGAAAGGCTTGTTACACCCAGGACACATCATCACAGGGCTGACACATTGAGACAGACAACCAGTCAGTCACATTCACACCTATGGACAATTTAGAGTCACCAATGAACCTGCATGTCTTTGGACTAAGGGAGGAAGCAGGAGTAGTGGAAGAGAACCCACACAGACATGAGGACAATGTGCAGACGAGTGCTACAGAAAGGTCCCAGTCGACGAGGGGGATCAACCCCACCTGCTGCATGCTGTGAGGTGCTGGCCGCTGCACCACTGTGCCGTCTTTTAGATGTTTGTCTGTTTGTTAGTTTTTGTTCTCTCAAGAAAGAACCTTCAAACATGTTGCTGGAACGTTTGTGTAAGTAGTGAGAGAATGAACTAAGAATAAAACACACTCGTCTGTTTTGTGTGTATCTAAGTGTTCCAGTACCAGGTAATTAGATCCCTTAGAGAGAGGACACAGCAAGTACAATCCTCACTGTGTTGAATAAACTTAAGGCAGCGTGTCAGGTCCAAGGTCAGAAGCAGCATGTTATGATTCACTAAGAACATCAGCTCCACAGAGGTGATGTAAATTAGGCTGAGAAGGATTTATGTCTCACAGCACCGCTTAGGACGAGCTGCTGGAAGAGCTATTTATCAGTCACAGAGGTGGAAGTATCTCAGCATTAATTGTCATCACTACCTCACCTTAGCCGTCACAAAGTATGGCTGATTCTTGCAGGTATGTTTCAATGTGAAAGAAAACGTGAACGTGAATTTTAACCAAGTTTTGAACACTTAAGAGTCCAGATCAACCATTATTAAATTAAATGATTCAGACCTGAGGTTTTCAAACTGTCACCCCACAGGAGAAGCTGTGAGGCAGAAGAGGTGTGAGGTGAAAGGGACTGGTGTTCTGAAAAGCAACAGGAAGTTTGTTCTTGTAGTTTTGCTGCTGATTTGACTGCTCACCTACACAATGAGCAGTTGGAGCAGCAGTGGTGTCAGTGACACTCAGCTCATGGAGGCAATTAAGGTATTTTAAAAACCCTTAGTCCCCCAATTTCTGCAATTTGCATCAAGATTTGTACTCCTCTATGACTCATAACTCAATCAGACAGGATACATCACTGTGGCTGCCAATCTGCTTCCAAATCCTGAGAAAAAAGCAGAACTTAAATCATGTTTGAGTGTTTTTTCAGGATCAAAGTAGTCGGGTGACAGCTGTCTGTGCACTGCAAATAGGAACTACAATCCCTATAGGTCTTCGCAGGATTCTTAGTGATTGTTGCCGCCTGAAATGTCTTTCGAAAACAATTGTGATGCATGCTTGCATATAGTTTTTGATAATTCATTAAAAATCACAGGCATCCTGTTCTAGTATGGATGAAACTGCACTTTACTGAGTGTGAATGTTTTGGCGATCCCTGGAATAAGCCATGAGTTGTCCCAATTCTGATAACTATATGAGTTATTCAAATTGTGAGATCCAATGTCCAAATGTTCTTGTTGGCTGTAGATATGCATGGGTGATAAGTACTAATAAGTTCAGAGGTGTATTTCTTATCTTTTGGGTTATTCCTCATTTTGCCAAAAGAGAAGAAATACTCCACAGTTGTCTTCACATGTTGTGTTTAAGCTGGTTTGGGGGTTTTTGGGAGTTGGCCTCCAACTGTTTGAAGCCTGCGTCTTCAGGTGAGGACCAGAGTGCTGATAGTCACCAACAGTATATATATAACCAGCTTCAGCATTCACGTTCTTTCATACATACTACAGTTGGGGATTTGGCAAACACATTCCACAAAAGTGCATCAGGAAACAAGTTGGAGTCTTCACAACAGCGAAAACAAAAGTTCCTATTTGTCTGAACATGGAAAAGTCAAAAGAAATAACAGGCTTGAAGAGATTAGAATCAAAATAGGGGAAGAGTAGATTTATATATTAACCGCTGAAGAAATATTATTGTTTTTACAGTACAGCTTCTGCTGACTAACAAATATCAGCTAAGGAATCTTCCCTTCCTGTCAGGTGCACACGTTTCTTAAAGTGTCAGTAGCCTCACCTCAATGTTGTAAAATTACAGTTTGTAAATGTCTTAAAATGTCACATTTTGGAGTTTTGGCTCTGTTTGCCGTACTTGAATGTATAAAAGGTTTCAGTTTGGAAAATGACCCATGAAGACGGTTCAAACATAAATTCAACTCCAGTAAACTACACTACACACACCAGTGCTTAAATTCACACATTCTGTCACGTGCGCGCGCACACACACACACACACACACACACACACACACACACACACACACACACCTGCAGTACTTGCGCATCAAGAAAATAATGCACATTCCACACACCCACACACTCTGAGACATGCAGTCAAATCAGTTTATGTCAAGCATCAGCCCGCTGAGTTAGCGTACTTTGATGTCAATTATTTCCTTATTTCATTTACCCCTTATCAGAACTTCAGCATATTTCATTAACCTTGTGCTCTAATTGCTAATCATAATCATATGGTTCTTTACTTTGACAAAACCTCTGGGATGCAGTGCATATGTCGATCTCTGATTTTTAACGACAGGCCAACCTCGACTGAAGCTGCGGAGATAAATTTGAAATAAATCTATAATTAAGATGAATTGTTTGCCAGTTTATTCTCATAAAGAGCTTGATTGGGTAAATTTAATCACATAATGGGAGGACAACAAGATGTTGAGTGAATGCTGAAACAAGGATTCTGAGGTGATGATGATGTGGGGGTGTAATGAGAGCAAACAAAAAGTGTCCTGTGAAATCCCATTTCGGTGTGTTTGGGGTCCAGCGGGAGAGTGGAGTAGAGGAGGATAACAATCAGTCACTCGAGCCGTGGCCAAGCTCTATAAAATCAATAAGTCACAGGCAGATAGGCAGGCATGAGGAAACAGGCCTGCTGAGCCTTGTCCTCCAGCCTTATTACGTGGATGAGTAAGTGTGCATTTCTCGAACGATGCTGCCCGATTATCAACGTGCAAAATGAAGCAGGAAGAAAGCATCACATTCAGCTCAGATCCACTCACAGCGGAGTCTGCACACGTCACGTTCTTTATATGTGTATTAATAGGAGAGCTGTGTAACTTCATCAAAAGTATGTTTCCTAACTTATGTGTTAGTTGAAGTTTCTTAAATGAAAATAGTTTACAGTGAGGTCTGTGGATTGTCCAGAGCAACAGGAACATTGTCCAGAGGTGAGTTTACATCAGACTACAGCAGGCTGCCAGGGATAAAATGACTGAACATCATATCATTTCCATGTCATTCAGTCTGCTATTTCAATCTTTCAGCTATTATCAAAGGACACAATTGGAAATAATTTCCTGTATACAGGTAATTTAATTAAAACAATATACAGTATATCAACACTTTGTGACCCATTTCTGTGGAAAAGAAATATAAAGACTGGCCTAGTGTTATGTTACCATACTCACCATTTCACTTTCAAAGCATGTGAGAACTTTTGTCCTCCATATTCTCAAAATATGAATACAAAACATCAAATGACAGTGAACTCAGTTTTAAATTTTAAAAGGGCTGAAAGGATGATACTAGTCTAGTATAGATTTTTTTGTTGTTATAACAGTAAAATGGGAATTTATTACAGATTTTAACTCATATGAAAAAAATAAGCACACCAGGTGAGAGATGGGTGGGCTTGCTTGGCCTAAGACCTGCCCACTTCCTGCTGAGGCCTATCTAATCAAATTTTCTTTTTCAAATGGTGCTATTACTAAATTGACTGAATAGGTTGTTTGAATTCATTTTTGAAAAATCTTTTAGCTGTTTGATTGCTGTTGTCAACTTATATTTACAATTACATTTAGTTGATGCTTTTATCCAAAGCGATTCACAAAAAATGTATCTACCTCATCTATCTACCACAGTACAACAAAATGGTTGTGCTTCAGAAAGAAATAGCTGCTGCTTTGCCAGACAATCACCCCTAAATTCTACCGGGCACAGCTACAGTATGTGGCATCAATGCTATTTTGGTCTGTTCTCCAAAGTGTTTCAGACTTTGTTAATTTGCTCAGATGTGGTCATTTTTCCTGGTTCATGTGCTTCTACCATGAGTAAGTATAGACTGCATAGTTAAACTGTTTCCCCTTTGTCTGTTTTCATGAGCGTGAGTCAGCACAGGGTGTTTCTTGCTAACCTGATCTGCTCTCTGCTGGTTGATTCAGCATGCATCAAAAATAGACAGAGCAGAACGAAGAGACGCCTCTAAGACACGCTATGGGGCTTTTGTGGAATCAAAAACATGTCTGTTGCAGTCGCAATGCGTCACAGCCATGCCTGATGTAGTTCAAAAATACAAAACCTGGTGACCAACAAGCAACATAGCAACATATAACCCCTAAAATACACTGCATGCGGCTCCGTCGCCCTGGCGTACGTTTCAATTTTAGCCAATATGTTAGCTCACACAGTCTCCGGTCCCGCGGCGACCGGCAGCCCTCCGCAACACATCAAAGAGCTTCTATTTTTCATGGACGCTGGAGCACGGCGCATAAATTCAGCACAGAGCAGATTGTGCGGGGAAGGAAATCGGCTACAAAATACAAAATAAAACCCTGGTTGATTTTCAAAATAAAATAGAAGGTTTTATTACAAGAATGCGTCATAATGGGCGGGGCCGACCTGAAGTCAACAGGTCAGAGGTTTTCAGGTGTCTTTCACCCCATCGACACCATGGATAAGGAGAAGTTGATTCTGGAGGTCCAAAATCAACCTATCATTTATGACACCTCACATCCTTTTTATAAGGACACCAGAAAAAAGATGCGGTGTGGAATGCCATTGCAGGAGTCAAAGAGACTACAGCCAGCAATATCACACGATTATGCGTGAATTCACGAGATCTCGTGCGTTCTTGCAATGCTCAGTGTCTGGCGGAGCCACACCTGAGCGCATCACAAACGGATCATGTGTGAGTTGGCGGACGGAGAAGTCATTCCCAAGCAGAGCCGTTCTGCAGCCGTTCCGCATGCAGTGTATTTTAGGTGTAAGAGTTGTAAATGCATGCCTGTTGAAGTTTAACTGATTATAGTGGAAGTGCAGTGTTCTAGCTGCGATGCTGTGAACAGTCCACATGCATTATGTATTCAAGTGTTCAAGACAAGATAATGACACTGCTGCATCTTTTAATCTGATTCCATTTACTCTAACTGATAATGTTAATGTCCTTTGAGGGGCAGAAGGGACTTTGAGGTGCTTAGTTAGCTCTTATTGAGACACAATTGCGCACCACCCTGCCATAACCTGCAAAGGCCTATGGCCTACAAGAAAGTGTAATAAAAGCAAACAGCAGAGGAAGAAATGTCCAGAAGCAGCAGTGTGAAGCTAAACAAATTTGTCCTTGCAGCTAAAGCCGTCTTTGTCGCTAGAATTAAAAAGGATCATTTTTCACACAGTATGTAGGCTCGGGGTTGTCAGAGTCATCAGACTGGTGATAGGCACGTGTGGGAGAGAGGAGGTAGAGGAGGAGGCTGACTCAGCAGCGTCTTGGCCATGGTTAGCCTGGTGGGCTGGACCGGAGGTTGGGAAAGGAAAGCTATCCCATGTCTTTGACTGATGGACCAATTCTGCTGACTATCCAAAGGGGAGGACGTAACAGGAAGCCACACATACATACGGCCCTGCCTTTCAAGTGCACACACGCATATACACTTCATACACACATGCATGTTGTCAACAAATCATATGTGCAGACCCAAACCAACAATGACTGTGTCATACTATGAAGTACTGTGTGTGCATCTAAAGCTTGATATATCTAAAACACACGAACGAGCCACACTGTTCCACTGTGTATCATTCTCCTTCTGTCATAGTCTAGTGGTGCCTTCTCCTCATTTCTTGTCGTTCCTCTGTTTTCCCCTCCCCTTTTGTGTCTGCCTTGTTTGTCTTGTCTTCCTGGGAGTGGCCATCATCACCAGCTCCCAATCTGACTCACCTGCAACCAGTCCACTACTCAGCTCCAGCAGTATATCTACCCCGGCTCTACATCCAGTCTTCACCAGATCGTTGTTTCACCACAGTGGTAGTTATGTTCCGGCCTCTTTGAAAATTGTCTGAGATTTTGGAAGTTTGTCTTTCTTTGCTCTTATCCTGTGTCTCTTTGTGCTCAGGACCATTACCACCACCTCCTGCCAGAGATCTGCCTGCCTGCTCTCTCCACCAGCTTCTCCCCTGCCAGCCTAGATTGCCTGCCCTCTGCCATCTCACCATTCCCCCTGCTTCAGCTCTGCCATTTCCTTTCTCATCGGCCATTCCCAGTTCCCAGTTTAGTTCCTCTATTCAATAAACCCCTGTTTGAAACACATCCAAGTCTGTTTTTGGGTCTGTTCTGCAGCAACCTAACACCTTCATTACCACCACACGAATGCAAGAGCTTGAAAAGATTTTTCTGTTTAGCTCAGTCTACAATAGATGGTGCTCTACTCTGCCTGGAAGACAGCTATACAAGACGGAGAACTCTTTAACAATCATTTTCTGCCTTATGTCATCGAGAAGAAGATTCCATATTTTTTTTCTCTGCAGCAACCTTCATCCCTGTGAAATGAAACCAACAGAGAAGTGCAGTTCCTCAAATGTTAAAGTTATGTAAAATTAATAGCCTGGCCACGTTGATTGACAGATGGGTGCCTTTCAAAAGTGAATTATTCAGACCAACTCAGCTCTTTGTCCATTTTTGGATTAGTGTGGAGCTGGCAGAGGCAGGACCGCCAAGATGGCAACGACCACCACACTGAGCTTCACAACAGCTCTACAGAGACCACAGGTTTTATACAGTGTAGGTAGAGACAGTTTGCCATTCCTATAATCACTCCTCCTGCATCAGAGCTGTTTCTGCTAAAGCAAACAGAAAAAGTCTGACTGGTGCTGCGTCAAACTGAAAGGATTCAACTGGTGTAACCAGCACACGAAACACAATGTTTGTCACCTACAAAAGAGACAATGATCTTCCAAAGATAGCAACAGAGCAGTCAGAAGCAGCCGCAGTGAGCTGTTAAATGTAGCGCTGCAGGAGACAAGCTGCAGACTTCTAACTTCTTTTACCATGTCCTGCTATTGTCTGGAACACTACCCACGTCATGTGCAGGATGCAAATATTTTCAACTAACCTCTTTACTGACACATGCTGAGTTCACTTGGTAGTACTGCAAACAGATACACCAGCTGCTTTTCATGTTTTTAAGAAAGTAGCTGCTGAAAGTGAGTGTATTAGGAAATTACTGATCATTTAAAGAAATAAAAGATATATTTGTTCTAAAGATTATACTGTATATTGGTAGAAGGAACAAATAGGCTTGGAGCTGAGAGTCCTCCCACACACAATGGCTTCCCAAGAAGAAATGCATGCACGTATTAGAATTATAGAGAAAATAAAGCCAGGGAAGAGGAAGCGTGGTTGTTGTTGGTTAAATTCGTTCATCTTCTTCCTGACATTACATTTCTGAGTATCCAGGGGTCAATACATGCATCATTTCCAGCAGAAGTCTATTATTAAAATGCATTTGTCATTGCCTCTGGAAAAACAACCAAAAGTGGTTGGACCAGAGAGACTCCAGAACATGTCCTGATATTCCTGCTACATCTGTCATGGTATAGTTCAAGTAGTGAACCCAAATGCAGGCAGATAGGTTGTGTGAACAAAAAGCAGCTTTAATGATGTACTCAACAGGCACGTCATTAAAATAACTAAGAGCAGCTCCAGGTAGAAACAAACTTAATTCAACAATCTAAGAAAAGTCCAATCAACAGTAGTCTAACAACGGAAAGGACACACAGAGAGCAAGAATACAGGGAGAAGGACTAAAGCTGTGTTCAGACATGACCAGATGCTACGTCTCTTGACTAAAGCTCACTCTCTCCCACTCCCTCTCTCAAACCATCAGACACAAATCAAATTAAACTTCTTTGTGTCTCTATTTTGCAGCATAAATTGCGACCCAGACACAGATTTAGAAGCTGGGTTCATGAAATAAACAAATCCAGAAGAGAGAAGAGAAGAAGAGAAGAGTTTAGTCCATGAATCCACCTGGACAGTCGCAGTTCCAGGGACATTTCAGGCTGACTGTGGAGGTTTGACTGGTCTGATTGTCTGACATTGCTGCGTTTTTTGGCGGACACCTCAGCCAAAACAGACAATCCCCACTCAGATGAATGTGTGTTCTGTGCAGGGTCAGATTAAGTCAGAATGCGGCCTAAGACTAAGACAAGACAATGCAGGACTGGAGAACAGGAGGCGCAGACGACCTGACAAGTGAAAGATTAATGGATTAATGCAAGAGAACTGATTAACTAACAGGTGACAGAAAACAGGAGAACAAAAGACAAATACAGGAAGTAATACTAGACAAAACTCAAAGGAATGATGGCCATAACCACAGAAATTGGCCGGATGGCCGAGCTTCTCACTCTATCTCTAAGGGAGAGCCCAGCCACCCTGTGAAGGAAGCTCATTTCGGCCGCTTGTATTTGCGATCTCATTCCTTCGGTCACTACCCAAAGCTCGTGACCATAGGTGAGGGTAGGAATGTAGATCGACTGGTAAATCGAGAGCTTCGCCTTTCGGCTCAGCTCCTTCTTTACCACGACAGACCGGTGCAGAGTCCGCATCACTGCAGAAGCCGCACTGATCCGCGGGTCGATCTCCCGTTCCATCCTTCCCTCACTCATGAACAAGACCCCAAGATACTTAAACTCCTCCACTTGAGGCAGGATCTCATCCCCCGACCCGGAGGCTGAGCACCATGGTCTCGGATTTGGAGGTGCTGATTCTCATCCCAGCCGCGTCACACTCGGCTGAGAACTGCTCCAGAGAGAGCTGAAGGTCACGTTCCCATGAAGCCAACAGGACTAGATCGTCTGCAAAAAGCAGCAACCCAATCCTGAGGCCACCGAACCGCAGCCCCTCAACGCCCTGGCTGCGCCTAGAAAGGTTATGACAAAGGGCAGCCTTGGCGGAGTCCAACTCCCACTGGAAACAGGTCTGACTTATTTCCGGCAATGCGGACCAAGCTCTGGCACCGAGAGTATAGGAACCGGATAGCCCGTATTAATGGGTCCGGAACCCCATACTCCCGGAGCACCCCCCACAGGACTCCTCAAGGGACACGGTCGAACGCCTTCTCCAGGTCCACAAAGCACATGTAGACTGGTTGGGCAAACTCCCATGCACCCTCCAGGACCGCGCTAAGGGTACAGAGCTGGTCCACAGTTCCACGGCCAGGACGAAAACCACATTGCTCCTCCTGGATCCGAGGTTTTATACATATATATTTGATTTTATACTTTTCCCTCTGGGGTAAATTTGGATAATGTTGCGTACAAGCTGCTCTAACTCTCTGGCATCGCGTCATACAGTGATCACTCGCTCACCCTCCTGACAGAGTGTGTGTTATAGACCCACAGCAAACTGTTTGAGTGTATTTATCTGCAATGTGTTGTAGGAAGGCTCAGCAGCAGGTTTCCAATGAAACAAAGCAGAGTGATGAATTAGGACTCAGTGGGATAGAGTGTACACAGCTGATGGAGGGATGATGAATGGCCCGCTGATGTTTGAATATTACACACACACACACACACACAACGTGGCAGCTAAACACGAGGGATCTTCATTAGGGAAGTTTCGTGTGTTTCATGGTAATGTGTGTCTGCATACATATTGATATTTGTTTTAATGCTCTAAAAATGTTCTGTTTCATCCCCTTCCATATAAAATTAAACAATGTTTTATATTAATGATTCATATTCAACAAATGAATACTGAATATTTCACATGTTGAAATAATAAGTTATTTATCAGAGGCATGGTGTTTACCCACCATGGGCTTTGGATTTGCATTTTTTTTTTCTTTTATTCATGTACACAAATTGACATTCAGCAACATTTTCTGAGTCTTGAAAGGTGACCCCATCCACCTCCCTAGATCAACAAGTGATACCTAAAGGGTGGTTGACTGAGTTAGAGAGTGGATGAAGAGAGGGGGCAGTGAATCAGAGAGATGTTATGTTCACAAAGCAGAAGTAACACGGCCACACCTCTGCACAACTCGGATGGAGCAAGCAAGTGATCATGTGTTGTTTTTTTTGTTTTGTTTTTTTAGATTTGGGATTACAAAGTGTAGCCAGAAGTGGCCAGGACTTGTTTTCCTCTGTCATCATCACATCAGGGTCAAAAGACAGGTGGTGCTTCTTTTTCTTTTAAGGCAGAAGACATCAACATCTGTAGCAGAAGTGCTTGCTTGTGTATCTCTGCACTTAGAACAGAGTTATAAAGGTGCAAATGTAGTGAAGTAAGAAATGTAGATACTAACTCAAAACTATCCTCAAGTAAAGTATAGGGACATGACTAGTCCTTGTTCCTTTACTTGTGTGCATTCATTTTATTTTATTGATATTAATGTATATATTATGATGCAATATGTGATATATATATTGATGTATAGTAAATATATGTACAGAGACACAAACACAGACGTATTTTTTACTTGAAGGTTCCCAGTGGAACTTCAGTCGCACTGTTGAGCTGTTTTTCTATGACACAAGTGCAAAAGAGGGGTGCGTGACACATTCTTGCCAATGGTGCCGCCCTATTTTGTGACATGTCAACATGTCAACAAGTAAACGTGGATGTAAACAATGCTGCTTTTTTATTGTTTTTTTTAAGGGTTTAAAAGTCACTTGAGTAGCATTGTAGAACCACATAACAAGAACCATATGTGGGCATAATTAAGTTTCTAGTCTATTTTTGGTAGGGTAAGTTTTCACTGGTAGAGTTTTGGGTATGAAGTTTTAAAGTTGATGGTGTTTCAGCACTAGTTTGGTTGATTTGTGCTGAAATGTACAACAGCCACAGTAGACTCCTAGACCACAGTCACCCCAAACACCACAAAGTGACAGCCACCCTCCATTACCCGCTCACTGTCTGTGCCAGTTTCAACCCAGTTCTTCCCATCTTCCCATCAGAGCTGCTTCCACAAGTGTTGTGGTCTGTGCTCTGCAGCCAGTGTCTGGCTTCAAAGCTCAACAAAGGTTAGAAAGAGAGTCCTTGGTGTTCACTGTCTTAATTCACAACTTGTATTGTTTAAATGATTAGCAGTGGCAAAATACATCCTAGAGTGCATAGGTTTTTGCATTTTTATGCTGTATTCACTAAATCGTTAGCACAGTGGTGCTGTGATATTCCAAGTACACCACTGTGTAATAATAGTAAATAGCAGGAGGTGAACAAAAAAACATTTCGATGCTTGAAAATATGGAGACACACTCAGTAACATCGCACAGTATTGGTTAAGCCTCATTTCAAAATAGAAAGGTCACTTGACAAAAAGAAAGAGCACAGCAGCCTCAATAAATGCATCTTTTCACAAGTTCACAAGTTTGTATGGTTCCAAAATACATTAAAGCTTGACTCAAAAAGGCACCCTTTGCACATTGGTTTGAAGAAACATAAAGCAAAAATGTTCCAAGTACTCACACACAAAATATTAATATGAGTGTTCCTATGCTTCTCAATACCAATGGCATCAACAGCAACTCATTTTAGTTGATCACTGTATATTCAAAGGTACAAGCCATGCCTGTATAAATATACTGGCTGACATTTTCCATATAAAGCAGGTCTAGACCATACAGAGACCCAACAATTCACACCAGTCTGCCCGGTGGAATGAAGGTGTTGTGTCTAAATTCCACAGGCGGCTCTACATTCCGGCCGCTGGGACTGATCTTGCCTATTTTAGACAATGTTGTAATTTCCACCAAAAGTGTTGTGTTTAAGTTTCAGAAGCAGCTTTATGCTCTGCAGAATATGCAGCTGTTCTAATTTGACTGTTACAGCGCAGAGCAGATCGAGCTGGCCAGAAGTCAGATACAGAATCAACATAGAGAATCCTGTCATTATTCCAAATAAAAACACACAGACTACAGATTGTAGAAGCAGCTTACATACTCCTGGTAGAAGCACATAAACCAAGGAAATGATCTGAGCAAGTTAACAAAGTCTGGCAGTCCTGTTGGGGTGTAAAGTTGTGCGGAGAAAGGACCAAACGAGCATCACAGAGCCATGGCCAGTGTAATCACGGTGTGGCCTTTTACTTGGTTACAGGGGCGCAGATAGTGGGTGTGTCAGGTGTGTCATGACACACCCACTTTTGAATGACCGTAGATCCGTCCCACCCACTTTTATGTAGCTTAACGTTTTGTTTTTTTTTTGTTTTTTTTTTTAAACTTTGTCTTCTTCAAATCTTCTGATTCAAGCATCACGAGGAAACCAAAATATGAATTAACATAATATTTGGTTTACTGAGGTGTGTGCTGATGTGCATGCGTTGTGTGTAACAACGCGTACGCATCAAGCAAGTGACTCGTTTGGACTGTGCAGCAAAGAGTGTGGAGTCGTCGTCGACTTTGGTTGCCACGGTTACCAACTGATCACTTGGACAGCTAGCTGCACGTTCAGCACGGCATGGCATGATGAGAAGGACAACAAAAAAGCAAAAGACTATTGCGTCATTTTTTCAAAAAGTCACTTCTGTAAGTAAATTGTACTTTTTAAATATATACTTCATCACACCACATTGCATTTCTGAGAGTCTCGAAGCAATGTCCTCTCGTGAAAGTAAAATCGTACGAGGCAAGAGACAAACTTTCGCCTTCTGTCTCCGCGTAGCCTGTAGCCTACATGTAAATACCTCGTTGGACATTAATAACGTAATGCCGTTTTAATGTTAATCTGACTTTCCTCGCCACGCACGAGCATAGGCCTACTGTTTAACAAGGACTGACTAAACGCACGTAGCCCACCCAGTTTCTCAGCATTTTTTAAAACGAGTTTAGCATTTTTGTGAGGGGGTTTCTGTGTGTGATGACAGTTAATAATTTGTAATGATTTTCATGAGCTTCGTCCCCCCCAGTTTCTCAAACCTATCTGCGCGCCTGCTTGGTTAACATTGCTTACGATGGTGATCATGAGTAAATCCTGACATAGTCCAGATAAAAGTGCAGTGACAAGTCGACCTCACGTGAGCACAGAGATGATGCTTAACTCTCACAGTTTGTAGGACCTTATTTCTAACATAAAATCAACTGTCTTTGTTTCAGCTCATCAGACAAATGTTTATCACATCCTCCAAGCTGCAGACGTGCGAGTGTCACAGAGGAAAAACTTTTCCCTCCAGTGACTATGTAGAGTCGGAAGCTGATCATTCCCCTCCAAGCCATTCTAAATAGGATGTAATAAATCTCCTCTTTTCCCTGAGATATGTACTTAAATGTCCTTGCTGATAAATGTAGGCCTTCATCCATGCCCAAACGCATTCCGTTAGAAAGATGAATAGTTGTGAGTGGTGGGAAAAGAGGTGGGGAGGGAGGGATGGTGCGGAGGCGAGTGAAGAAAAGGCCATTTTCTAATGTAGATGGGTTTGACAGAGTATCTCCCGGCTGGAACAGCTAACGGTGAATGAAATGCATCAAGAGATGTTACATTAACCTCAGACGGGACGCGGGAATGGCAGAACGGAGGGAGAGAGGAAGGAAAAAGAAAAAGAGAGAGAGAGAAATCCATTTCAGTGTCATTTGTCTTGTCTTGTCTTCATATGGCACCTTGGCTTGGTTTCTCTGATTCTGTCAGGTGAGCTCCTTCTCACCTTTTCCCATTTTTTTCCCTATTTCTCCATCTCCCACTCTCCTGATTCCTCCACTCTCACAACCTCCTCTCCATTTTTTACCTCCTCTTACCTCTCTGCCTGCTCCCCACTCAAACACCTGCCCTCTGCTTTGATGCTCCACCCTATCTTCATCTCTTTTACCCTGGTTTCCACTCGTCTTCTCATCACCAGCTTGCACCTGTCCATCTCCAAACTCCTCCATCCATCTACAACCCTGATTTATCCCCTCATTCCTTACCTTCATTCCACCTTCCCTCCATCCCTAAACCCTCCCTACTGTACAGTCATCTCAGTTCACCTTCATCCACAATATGCAATAAACCATTCGGTAACACTTTATTAAGCATTAGTTAAGCATAAATAAATACTGAATTCATCATTTATAACGCATGAATACTGATTAGTATGTAGTTTATAAACACAGTTACAAATGTTTTACTCATCATTGATAAGCACAGTAGTTATGGATTAGTAAATACTGATTCATCATTTATAAAGCATGTTTCTGATGTAAATACTCATTAGTAAATGGTTTATAAACACAGTTACAAATGTTTTACTCATGTTTTACTTTCGCTCGTGCGCCCCCCACATTGCCCATAGCTAAGACCGGCCCTGACTAATGGTTAGTGAGTGTGTTAGTAGATGTTTTATAAAAACTCAGTGGATGACCTATAAACAGTTATCAATGCAGGACTTCATGAATTCAGGCAGTTACAAAGCACTTACTACTCGTTAATGAAGTATTTTGTGTGAGCTCATCTAAAGTGGGCACTATCTATGCCTTATAAAGCATTTACGAATGAGATGCAAAGGCTGGCTGCGGCTGCGGCGCTGTTTTGGTCCGTCCTGCATGCGACCTCACCAGGAGCGTTTCAGAGGCGGAGCATTTAGTTAATAAGTTTAGCTTTTGTCTGTTTTTACAACCAGCAGTTTGCACAGGGTATTTTATTTAGAAAATCCACCTGATTCTTTTCCTGTGTCTGTCTTGAGGTGCTCTGCGCTAATAAATTGACGCAGGCTGTTAGAACAGCTGTGTAATTCACGTATTTTTTTTTTCAAACAAAGATTGTATTTGTCGTACGTAAACTTTTGTGATCCACTGTCGGTGTTGGCAAGTTTTTAATCAGCTTTGTTTACCCTTGTTCATCTTTTTACATCAACAGAACAGTTGTACAGTCACAATATGTTGAGAAGTTGCAATAAATATCAATGCAATATGTTCTATATCCTTTTGTGTTGTGTCTCTCCTTGGTCTATTACGATAACTGAAACTTTTGTGAGTCACTGCCAGCCTTTAAATCACATTGGTAAATCCTTTAAGACATAGATAGTGCCCACTTTAGATGAGCTCACACAAAATACTTCATTAACGAGTAAGTGCTTTGTAACTGCCTGAATTCATGAAGTCCTGCATTGATAACTGTTTATAGGTCATCCACTGAGTTTTTATAAAACATCTACTAACACACTCACTAACCATTAGTACAGAAGAGTAAAAAATTTATAACTGATTATAAACCATATACTAATGAGTATTTACGTCAGAAACATGCTTTATAAATGATGAATCAGTATTTACTAATCCATAACTACTGTGCTTATCAATGATGAGTAAAACATTTATAACTGTGATTATAAACCATATACTAATGAGTATTTACATCAGAAACATGCTTTATAAATGATGAATCAGTATTTACTAATCCATAACTATTGTGCTTATCAATGATGAGTAAAACATTTATAACTGTGATTATAAACCGTATACTAATGAGTATTTACGTCAGAAACATGCTTTATAAATGATGAATCAGTATTTACTAATCCATAACTATTGTGCTTATCAATGATGAGTAAAACATTTGTAACTGTGTTCATAAACTACATACTAATCAGTATTCATGCGTTATAAATTATTTCTGTATTTATTAATGCTTAACTAATGCTTAATAGTGTGTACTCATTACAAAGTGTTACTAACCATTCTAAATCTAGATCCACACTGGCATGGTCTCTGTTATTGAACAGTACTCAGCAGTGAAGTAAGAAAGTATTCTTAAGGTTCTTAGGCAGTGTTCTCATTTAGGATCCTAGTGGTCTGATTTAGGATCCTAGTGGTCTGATTTAGGATCCTAGTGGTCTGAGGGTAGAAGCTCTTGCTGAGCCCCTCAGTGTTGACTTGGAACCTTCCTCCTGATCGTGCAGAGAAAAAAAACTGTTATCCAGGTGGTTGGGATCATTCAAGATTCTCCTTGCCTTTTTTTTGCAGCATCTTGTATAGATGTTCTTTAGGCAGGTAGAGTGCCACCTATTGTACATTCAGCTGGATGAACCACTGCAGGACCTTGCAGTCTTCCTTGGTACTCTTTCCATACCAGACAGCGATGTCCCCACTCGTGAGAGCAGAAGTAGAAATTCTTCAGTTTTTGAGAGGATACCTGTAATTTCCTGAAGCCTCTGACATATGACTATGACATAACATGAGGGTTAAAGTCCTCACTGTTTATGTTGTGCATTAGAGGTGGATATTACCAAACATGTTTGCGATAAATCAAATGAACGCACAGATAACCTGCAGCCTGCAGGTTCTTCACTTCATGTGTCATGTTGAGGGCTCGTTCCTTCATGTTCTGATCTGGACAAGTGTGTCCAACAGCAGATAGGACACTTATTGATATGAAATGTTGCAGATTATTATTATATTTGTCCTTCATGTTAAAATCATGCACACAAAGAACACTGAGGTTTTTCAGCTAGGCTATGAATACAGACTTTAAAAAAGTGAAGCAAAAACCAGCACCTACTCCGACACATGTCCACCCCCCACACCAACACACAAACACACCCATACACACACACACACACACACACACACACACACACACACACAGAGCATGCTTGTTGTGTTGTTGCCTCAGAGACTGCAGCAGCTGTCAGTGTGTTAGCGTGTGAGATAAAACCAGGAGGCTCAGTGATACAGCAGGGATCTGAAGTGCCAATTAATTAGGATGAAGGAAGAGTGTGTGAGCATGCTGCAAACCCACAACATCAGCACAGATGTGGAAAGCAGTGTTTCTTGAAAGCGTGGCCTGGGACCAAGAAGGGCTGGTTCTGTGTAAAAATCTGAATATTTTATAATGATCCTTCATTCCAGGGTGAAAGAGTGCATTTGTTCTGTGGATGAAAATCAAGTTCTTCATGTTTTGTTCTCTTTACATATGCTCCATACACGTTCTGATTTAACAAACTTTAATGATCACAGGTTTATCTGCTCCAGTCACATTAGTAACAGTAATTACACTAATGCTTCTCATCATGATCTTGCTGGCAAAGTAGAGTATGAACCTCCTAGGTTACATTTGTTGTAATGTGAAACAATTGTTCAGCTCCATATTTAAGTCTGTCTGCATTTTAATGCAGCAGGAATATGCAGCGTTAAACTGTGCTAACCACTACAGCCTGCCGAGGCTTTGGCAATATATTTGCCAAGTTTAATTTGAAAAATACCTGCAAGGAAGGGAATAAGACTTGAGTGGAGAAGTAACTACTTTGTATTTGCAGCGAACAAATCCAGTAAGGGGAGTTTTAGTCTGAATCAGTCCAAAATACAAAGAAAGAAGGTTTTTTAAAGATATTACAGTCTTTCCCAAAGTCAACATTTTGCTTAAAGCTCCTTTTTTTCATCCACAGTTTTACAGGCTATGAATAACTCATGAGTTAATTCACAGCAAAGGCCTTTTCTTTGTGGTGGGGGTACACAAAGCTGTGAACAATAGAATGTCTGAGGTCATACTGATTGTGATGGATCTAATGAGGGCTCATGTATGGAGCAATGATCCCACTGTCAGATCAGAAAATCCATTATTGAGTCTTCCTCTTTAATCTCTGTCCACTGTCAGTAACTTGACAAACTGATTTTTCATGTGACCGTTATACTTAAATAAGCAGTGTCTACAATTTCAAGGCATCTAGTTACGTAGTTGCTGGTTGCAACCCTCTCGCCTCTCCTTCCTAGTGTGGACGAGAACATACGGTAGCCACGAAATGCACTGTGACACCCTCTCCACCTGTCCTGGGTTTTGCAGGTGCTAAATCATCGGCTAAATGAGCTAGACGTGGGCCAGTGCACACCACCACGTAACCCCTAAAATACACTGTATGCAGAACAGCTCTGTCACAGCGACGCAGCCGATATGTTTCAGTGTCAGTCAATGTGTCAGCTCACACAGTCTCCGTCCCCGCTGCGTCATGGCTCCGGAACGACTGTGGCAACCGGCAGCCCTCCGCAACACATACGCAGAGATCTATTTTTCACGGACGCCGGAGCACAGCGCATAAATACAGCAGAGCAGATTGTGCGGGGAAGGAAATCAGCTACAGAATACAAAATAAAACCCTGGTTGATTTTCAAAATAAAATACTCCGTGTTCATTACAAGAACACGTCATAATGGGCGGGGCCGACCTGAAGTCAACAGGTCAGAGGTTTTCAGGTGTCTTTTCACCCCATCGACACCATGGATAAGGAGAAGTTGATTCTGGAGGTCCAAAATCAACCTATCATTTATGCCATTGCAGGAGTCAAAGAGACTACAGCAATATCACATGATTATGCGTGAATTTGCGAGATCTTGTGCATTCTCGCGATGCTCGGTGGCCCGGCTGAGTGCACATCACAAACGGATTATGTGTGAGTTGGCAGGCGGCGGAGTACGCTGTCGTTCCGGAGCGGAGCCGTTCCGCATGCAGTGTATAGGTAGGCATGTGTCTAGGTAACATGGCATATCAACGTGTCTGAATCTGGTCTATAGAAATAAAAGGCTCATTCTACAGTAAGACAAACATAAAGGTTCTTATTTTTAGGCCATAATGAAAAAAGAATCATGAATATTCTGTAAACAGAGCCTCCTGAGTCACACACACTGGACTCTGTGTTGTTCAGCTGATAACTTGTCTTGTTGCTTTGGCTACAGTTTCTCTTCCTGACGTGAGTTTTTGTTGTGATCTGTCTTCTCTACTCTGTGAGTCATTACTGATGAGATTCACAAACTTTCTTTGACAATTTTGTTTTCAAAGCATTAATTGCAATTAGGAACACTGACATTGTGTAACTCTGTGAGACAGGAGAAGTTTCTTGTAGCTGAGGAGGTGTATTTAATTACTGATCCATTTTGGCTCTGGCGTTTTTAATAAGAATTTGTTTCCAAGATGTTTCTGTGAGAGATTAGTGAGGTCGATCCATGATTTCTGGTGGTAACGCCGGTCACCCACCACTTCATTGTGTCTTCAATGATTTTCCCACTAACACCTCTAAGTATGGACTCTTCAGCTATGATCCAGATGACCAGAAGTTGAGAGATATGATTAAAAAGTTATAGAGCCTCACAGGCAGCAGCAAGGCGGCTTTTGTTGATTGTATTGCCCTGGGTTTCGCCTCTCAGGCTACATGCTGTCCTAACCCTGTGAGTGTTGGTGGGTCTTGGAGTCATACACAGCTTGAGCAGAAGAATAGGACTGAAAACAGCAGTGTCGCCTCCTCTACGTGTGTGTGTGTGTGTGTGTGTGTGTTGTGCAAATGCGTGTGTATAAGTTTAAATGTGTGTGTCTGTGTGCTAGAGGTCAGCATCAGCTTGATCCCAAACAAGACAATATCTTCCTGTTGTCCTCTGTGTAATCAGCCTCAGGTGGTGCAGACATAACCAACATCCCATCACCCCCCAACACACGCACACACACACGCGCACACACACACACACACACACACACACACACACACACACAGGGTTCAGTTCAGTTCAGAGCAATATAGCCCGGAGTGGTGCTGTAGCTTCCCCGGAGCAGCAGCCCAGTTCACAGTCAGGTTAATTGTGGGTGGCGAAGCGCTGGGTGGTGCAAAGCTGAGAGAGGAGTTTATTTGCAGATTGAATTACCAGATGGAAAGCAGTGAAGGGAGGATTGAGGTGGAGGGTGGAGGCATAGACGCTGGCTCTGGCCCTTTTCTTTGGTGTTCTAATGGACCAAGGAGACTTCCAGAACGGGTCAGAATATTTATAACAGGCACACAGTGAGATTCAACGGTTATCTATACCTGACTCTGAATGCACATTACACCATCCAGACATAATGCTAGAAGGTTCCTGCAGCATTATCATTTGAAGCACAGGTCACTGACTGCCGCCGACTGATCACATCACAAAACACTTCTGTGGCTTCGTTCAGACTGAAGGCAGATCAGATCTTTAAAGCCGCCATGACACAGGAAGTAGAGTTCTGTTTACTTCCTCCTTTAGTTTCCTGTAGAAGTGGACTCACAGATACTGAATGCCATTTACAATAGCCAATAGCAACTGTGCATTACACCCACACCACTATGCAGTGCAGGCAACGCTATGAGCTAGTGTCAATGTCTGGCTTCCAGCGAACAGAGCCAGACCTAGGACCAAACACAACCTTGACTGACTTTTAGACAAGCTGTTATGATCAGGTATGATTTGTGTGTCCAGACATCACTGACTTATCAACATGAGTTGGCATGGTAACGGCACTAGAACTATTGTTCTCTGTGCTGTCCTCCACACTGATGTCAAACCCATCGCTCTGGGTTTGTCATCGTCGTCGTGGGTTGCAGTTTGAGTGACTCAAACACGAGCAACAGACAAATCAGATTGGAATCACATTTCAAATCATCTCCGAATGTAGTTTGGATCTGACTTTGAAAAATCACATTTCATGTGGATTTTTAAAAGATAGATTTGACCTGGCAGTCTGAACATGGCCTGTGTGTCTCTCCAGGGAAGTTACAAACAACATTTAATTTTTTTTTTTTTTTTTATTTAGGTGATTTGTTGTTTGGAGGCTGCAGATTTATAATAAAAAGCCTCAGTTGCAACTTTAAGCATGGGCATGTGTGTTTACATGATCCTACCAAGTTATATTGTGGAGTTTCCTTTCAAATAACTGAATAGTTAAAGACTTTGGGATCTACCCATGTTCACTTTTTTTTGCAAGAATGAGATGGATATTAATGGCACATCTGTGTTCAGCTGGATTCAGTGCATGGTCAGCTGAGCATAGCAGACCGTAAGAAGGGGAAACAACTAGGTCTGTCCAAAGTTTATAATTACACCCACCAGCTCCGCTAACACTCAGTGATGAACATGTGGCATCTCATTTGTCTAATTTGTCCTCTTTGACTCGTTTTTTGATTGGTTGTTGCAGCCTGTTATTCAAATACAAAGTAGTTGATATTAGTGCGACGTCTGATGAATGCTGCTGATCAAAAGCCCCATCGTGTACTTTTCTACTTTAAAGCATGCAGAGAGGAAGCATCAGAGACTGAAGAGGAGAGTGAGCGATCAAGAAGCCACCGGACAAGAGTAAATGTGGGACTGATTTTTAGTGGTTGGTGAGAGCTTGGTGAAATAAAAGGCTGAAAGACAGACGCCGAGCTGGGCTGACTGCTGTTGGACTAGTCAGTGATATTAGCTGCTGCTGGGTCTGCTGTTGGTGACCTTGCATGTTATTGATACATTAACTGTTGGTTTGGGTCTTTATGTAGGATTTATTGCGGATAAGAAAGATATAGAATATTGGCTGCCTCATCTTTTAACTGCACTGTTCTAAAATGTCACAGCAGGTGAGCTCACCATTTCAGTGGAATCAAAGTTTCTCTCTCTCTCTCTCTCTCTCTCTCTCTCTCTCTCTCTCTCCCTCTCTGTCTGTCTCCATCCTCTCCATTTTACCGCTCTTGAAAAAACAGAGGCTTGACCTTTTCAAAATGACAGGGAACCAGTCTATAAAACAAGCGCTGGAAGCTGCGACTTTCATCTAAACAGGCCCGGTCCGGCGTTGCGCACTTCTCCCTCCATTAGGTGTTCCAGTTAAATTTACACGTGGACTCACCGACATGAACAACCACACACACACACACACACACACACACACACACACACACAGCTGCTGTATTCTGGTCGAGGTGGGCGGGACACTCCGTCCAATCATAAGTGAATCAGTGTATTTTTGTCCTTTGACTGCCGATGACAGATTGAACCATTATGTTCTGATGAACACTGCCTCTTCTTTCACTTTTTTTCCTACCTTTTATCTATTCGGCTTCTGCTTTGTTTTTACTTCAACTAGAATGTGAATTCATATCAGGCTCGCCACTGCAGGGCTGAATTTGGTTCTAAAGCTGAGTATCCACACCTCTGTTCACGTGGGATGGACCGAGTCAGACGTGAGGATGTCCACTGATTTGTAAATGTGATTTCAATCCTGTTTGAATTTGTTTGTTTGGAAAAAAAAAAAAAAAAGCCTTGATTGACAGAATCAGAATCACGAACATAATTAGGTTTTTTCACCTCATAATAGAACATATAAATATATTTACAATGTGTGTACAATATGCTGTTTAAATGAGAGAAAGAGTTTCAATTTGTGCATTAGTATTCAACATTAGTGTGCAAAAGTTCACAATATGCAGAAAATGTAAATGTTCTAAACATTTCTCAAAACGTTGTCCTGATTGTTGATGGACTGAAGGAGGCTCAAAGAGGCCATCTGTATCAGCACCCACCTGTCAATCAAAGCAGCCATGCGCTTATACATAACTTTAAGCCTTAATATAATGTGGACAGATGAGTTGTATATAAATCACCCTCAGTACAGTTGTCATGAACAAGGAAATTAGCTACAGAGACCAAAACTGCATGTCAGGGTTCCCCCAGCTGTCTAATCCCACTTTAAACCGTAATTATCACCAAATGAAGTTCAGACAATGAGTCCAAAATGCTCTTCGGAGCTGAGGTGAACTGCAGAGTCGCAGATGAGCAAACCCTTTCACTTCATGCACATGATCTAACCTATTGTTAATCAATTTAAGTATTGATTACAGTAGGTTTAACGAATGAAATGCAAAACAGAAAATTGTGGTGTTGAGTTGTGTGCTGGAACTATTTCTCAACAAACAGTGACTACATGCAGCTGTCACAGTGAGTTTGTCAGGTTTGGTACCATCATGTGTACAAATCCTAAACCAGTGCTCAATGACTGTATCTTGGAGTTTTCACTATAGCTGGAGATGCTGCATTGAAGTGCTGAGTGAATGGATACACTGTTGGAAGTAACATTAACTATTTCTTGACAAACAAGTTATTTCTGTCATGGTTTGGGGGTTTCTGGTTTGAGTCTTTCGTTGGGTGTCTTGTATTACTTCCTGTCTTTGTCTTTTTCACATCTATTGGGTGCGGTCGAATAGTCAATGCTTAGGAAGGTTCCTCACTGAGTGAAATGACCCAGAAGTATAGTAACGTAGCCAACATGATAAGAGCTGTTCAAATTCACTAACTGTTCAGGAAAGGAGCTTCAGTGCTTCCTTTGTTATCTCCTTTAGCATAGGATACACTGGACCATCCTTTATGAAAGGAAAGGAGGTAATGCTGTCCCATAATTCCTTGCACCATTTGTCATATATAGTTATATAGTGGAACTAATGTTGCCACAGTAACGAGTACTTTGTAACGTGAGCGGCCGGGGATGTGTTGTTGCCCTGGTTACGCGACGCTTTCTTATGCCAGTATGTGTTGATGTTTTGAGCTGGCATTAAAGTAGATATAAACGGATCAAGCCATCCCTCGACCATTTTACATGGTGTCAGAAGTTTCCGCTTCCACCTGGACACGCTGCCTTTGTTTACTCTGGGGAACAGTTGATCGCGTTAATGCCGGCCAGCATAGCAGCAAGACCAGCCAATATACCAGCTGAACTCTGCAGGAAAACACTGAGGATGCAGAGGAGGGTCGAGACAGGACGGGCTTGTAGAGAGGACAGGATTTGGGCCGTGTCTCCCTCTGTTGTTATGGACATGTGCGGTCTCCTAGCAACAAATGGATGAGCTAACGGCGCTAACGTGGAGCCACGCAGAGTATGAATGGAGTTTGATGTCTTCACAGAGACATGGCTGCACAGGGACACCACAGACCAGAACATCTCCATTGATGGCTTCCACACTGTCCGGGCTAATCGGGATTGTACTGGGAGCGGTAAGCGGAAAGGCGAGGGGCTTGCTGTTCCAGTTAACAGCAGATGGTGTAATCCCGGTCACATCACAACCAAAGAACAGCTCTGTCGCCCAGATGTTGACCTGTTGACCTGCTAGCCGTTGGACTCCATCCATACTGTCTGCTGAGAGAGATCCTGCATGTCAGCATCGTGTCCTGTACACCCCTCCCTCTGCAAACCAACATCTGCCTGCAGCACCATACACACCATCATCTTCGTTATGTGCTATTGTGTGTAACTTTGTATTTTGTATTATGTGTCCTGTGTGTTTTTTGCTTTGTGCTGTAATATGTCTTAATTGTCGAAAGGACTGCAGATGAAAAATAGCTGTAAGCTAACTCTGGTGCAGTACATCAAATGTAATCGTTTATGTTTATGTTTAATACTGTACATGGACCCATTAAATAATTAAAATAATAAAAAATAATAACCCTACGTAACGTTTGACAAGCCGATGGAGTGGCCCGAGTGGAAACAACAAGTGAGCTGCCTGATGTATGCCATGGGCAACGAGGCAGAAAACATTTTTAAGTCATTCACATTTGCTCAAGACGAGGACCACGACTTTGTCATCGTTATGGGGAAGTTTAA
Organism: Larimichthys crocea; assembly: GCF_000972845.2. NCBI lineage: Eukaryota > Metazoa > Chordata > Actinopteri > Sciaenidae > Larimichthys > Larimichthys crocea. The sequence continues at coordinate 20,407,943 of NC_040033.1, read as the reverse complement.
TGACTACTTTTTTCCAAGGAGGAATATTATCCACGAACAGGCATGTTTTTACCAACAAATCCAACGGCCGGGTGAGAAGGCAGAATGTTTCATCAGAGCTCTGTACGATCTCTCGGAGCACTGTGAGTTTGGAGCAACTCGAGAGGAAAATATCCGCCCATCATCGTCGGATACTGGATAAAGAGCTCTCCCCCAGGCTGCAGCTGATGGCAGACCTGAGGCAGACAATACAGACCGTCAGACAGTCAGAGAAGATCTCAGCACAATTGAGTCTGCAAGGAGACGCTGCGGGATCAGTACAGGAGGTGCAGTTCAAACGGAAAAGCACAAACTGGAAACCACAACAGCGTCAACAAGGCAAGTCAAAGGAAAGGGGGGGTGAGAAGAAATGTAGCAAATGTGGGAAAATGCAGCATAACAGAGATGAAAAGTGCCCTGCAGAAAGAGCTACCTGCCACAACTGTCACAGAATGGGACACTGGGCAAGAGTATGTCGCAGCAGGTCAGTGAATGAGGCCACAAAGAACACTGGACCCACCTGACATTCTTATGGACAGCCCTGGAGGTGAGCTGCTGTGCTTGGGCTGCTTTAATGCAACAGTCAGTCACAAAGGAAGAGATTACCCGTTCACAGCCTATGTAGCACGTGGACACAGAGTCAACAATCTCCTCAGCCAGGCCCTGTCAGTAAGAATGAACCTGGTGAAGTGAGTAGATGAGCTAAAATGCACCAGCCATCTACAAACCCACAGTGAATCTGGCACTCTAAAAACTGAACCAGTCAAAATCCAGTTAAGAGATGATGCTGTACCATATGCTGTGCACACCATGTGCCCTTTCCCATGTTAGAGAAGGTGAAAATGGAAATACAGAGGATGGAGAAGGATGGAGAAATGTTGCCTCGGACAGAACCAGCTACGCTTCCTGTGTCATCTCGTCGACCAGTCAGGAGTCAGAACAGACCCTGACAAAGTGGAGGCCATTCACCAGCTGCCATTGCCACTGCCTGGAAATGTGCAGGAGCTGAAAAGAGCAAGAACATCTGGACCTGGGGACACTCACAGCAATCAGCTTTTGAAGACATTAAAAGAATGCTGACAAAAGCACCTGTTTTTACCTTTTATGACGTCACAAGGCCACAGCTGTATCAGCAGACGCCAGTAGCTACGGACTTGGAGCTGTGCTGCTCCAGCTTCACGGAGAAGAGTGGAAGCCAGTAGCCGACTGCTCTCAGAAGCTGAAACACACTATGCCCAGATAGAGAAGGAGTGTCTGGCTGGTGTATGGGCTTGTGAAAAGTTCGACAAATATCTGTGTGGCTTAGATGAATTTAGGCTTGAGACTGATCACAAGCCATTGGTGCCACTCATCAACAGCCAGAGCCTCGACAATGTTCCTTTATGATGTCAACGTCTCCTAATGCGACTTATGAGGTACAAACAAGTGGCTGTATATGTGCCAGGAAAAACCCTCGTCATTGCTGATGCTTTGTCCCGAAGCCCACAGACTTACACAGGAGAAGAAACTGGCACACATAGCAAGGTGGAGTGTGACGTAGCTTCGGTGGTAGGCTGATGGTTTGCTCATACGTGGAAGAAGGATTGTCATTCCACTGTCACTGAGAGCTGACATCCTACAGAAAATAGAACGGACATCAGGAGCTAACAAAGTGTAGAGACAGAGCAAAATCATCAGTTTGGTGGCCAGGACTCTCTGCAGAACGTAAGAACACAGTGATGTCATGCCACTCAATGCCAAGAACAAAAGCGGGCTCAACAAAAAGAGCCACTCATCTCTACACCTCTGCCTGACCGTCCATGGAAAAGACTAGCTCTCGACCTCTGTGACCACATAGAAATAACTACCTAGTAATATCAGATTATTACTCATGGTTCCTCAAGGTGCTGCACCTACCATCCACAACAAGCGCTCAAGTCATTCAGAGACTTAAAGCAACCTTTGCAAGGTTTGGGATCCCAGATGAGGTGGTGAGTGACAATGGTCCTCAGATCTCCAGCGCAGAATTTCAGCTAGACTTCAAGCACATCACGTCTAGTCCTCACCATCCTCAGGGAAACGGTCATGCGGAGAGAGCAGTACAGACTGCGAAGAGAATCTTCCAACAAGAAGACCCTGTAAGAGCCCTCATGTGCTACAGATCAACTCCCTGTGCCACTACAGGAGTCAGTCCAGCAGAACCGTTAATGGGGAGAAAGATCAGAACAACACTCCCCACATTAGAGAAGAATCTTCAACCTAAATGGCCCAACAGAAAGACTGATGAACAGAAGGATGCTGGTGAGAAGGCTAAACAAGCTTTAATCGTCAACATGGAGCCAGACCTGTTCTACCACTACGACCGGGAGACACAGTCCTCGCCAAGCTGGATTGGAAAAAGGCCTGGGTGACACCAGCAGTCGTCTCAAAAGAATGTGTGACTCCAAGGTCATACATCATAAACACTCCGCAAGGAGCAGTGTTGCAGCTGAACCATCGCCATCTCTGGGCAGATCTGTCTTCACAACCTGCCCAAGACACCCCACTTTCATCAGCTAAGAGTACAGGAGTGATTTCCCAAACAGCAAGTGTCATCACTCCAGAGACTGTTTCTTCTAGTCTGAAGGAAGTCACAAGCCTCGCACACACACCTGCACAGACACCAGGACAGTAGTCCAGTGTTGTTGCGACGCTTTCTTATGCCGGTATGTGTGGATGTTTTGAGCTGTCATGAAAGTAGATATAAACGGATCAAGCTGACCTCGATCATTTTACACTGTTTAGTCATTCACAACCAGAAAACATCAGTGTATTTACACAGTGTGAAGCAGCCTGCAGCAGAGAGCGTGTCAATATGAACATACGTGTTGACGTGATGTAAAAACCTTGATCATGAAGTGTGTTCTGTTGTTGACTGAAGCTGCGTTCACACACACAGTAAAAACTGCTTCATGCAGCGTCCTGCAGATCATCATGAAGTTACTGTTGATTATATTAATCATATATCTTTGTCATAACTTGTTAATGTGTTTCTGTATGAGTGGACAGGAGGGTGAGCGACCACACCAGCGTAACAAACACTTCATCTGACTTCTGTGACAGGTGGACAATATTCATTAATTATTTGAATTCTCACGTTGATAATGAAGTGTTTATATTTGCTGCATTAAACTTGACTTGTAGTTTTACCACAGGTCACGTCAATAACATTCTCCGTCACATAATGACGTAGTCTAAGTGTAAGTGCAGTCTGATTCTCCTAACTCCTTTGAATTCTCCCTCACATCTTTCCTTGACCTTGTGAAGTTTTCTATCGAGGTTAGGGGGTTGGTGGTTAGGAAATTTTAATTTTTTTGACTGTTTTTGATTGTTATGTGTTTTCCTTTTTTCTCATCAGGTCGTCAGCGTCCTGTGTTGTTCACTCTCTGTGCTTCTACCCATAAACTACTGTATTCGGATGATATAAAGTTCTTTACCTAGACTTCTCAGCCAGCTTTTCTCATTTTGTGTTAACCTGCCTGTTCAGTAAGTCATTCAAGTTAAAGAGAAAGCAAATAAATGTTGAAGTTTGAACGTTCCATTATAACTCTTAATTCATATAAATAAAACCGAATGAACTTTATACAGTACCGTTTCTTTTCGAATAGTTTTCAGAACTCACTCTGAACACCTTTCAGACCTTTGAGACTTTCTGTTTCTACCTTCTTCTTTGTTTATCTGCAACAATAACAAATTTGTACTGAAGGTAAACTGGTTGGCCACACAATCTAATCAAGAAGCTGCAGGGAACATCACTTACCTTAATGCATCATGGGTAGAGCTGGCTGGAATTAACAGCAGCCTCTGCTGCCTGAAAGAACCACCTCAGGGAGAGGAGCGGGGTGTGTTTTATGTCATAGTCACCAAGATCTCACAAACACACCACAGCCTGGAAGAGTCGATCCTCGGCAGCCTCTGTATGAGTAGAGCCCAGATGTTCTTCACTGATGATTTACTGAGCATTTCACCTAAAAAAAACAGGAAGCAGATTGGTGTACTTCCTCATTTTTACACATTTCCTATAAAACACGCAGATAGCGACGGAACTGTCATGGGTGTTGATTGCCATGTACAGTAGCTACATAGCAGTCTTTCCATCAGGAAAGGCTGTGCCAAACCCGGTCCAGTCTTGCTGCTGGGTTCTGTTGCCTGTGACTTCAGGTCATGTGACTGATGGGAATAACTGAGCTAGCACTGGACCTAGCAAGCTTCCCCTCTGATTAGTAATGTTAGCCTAATTATCAAGGCTAACTAGGTTAATGTCTGCTATGAGAAAATCTCACAAGCCCTGACTTCTTGATTTGCATGTTAAGATCTGATTTTAGTGCAGGCAGAATCCAGGAGATGAGAATGATTATTAATATGATGAACCAGATGAAGAAAATATGTCTATGACTACCTGTCTGTCTCTTTAATGGAGTCTGTGTCAGTTTTGTACACGGTGAATCAACACAACAGAAACATATTTCTTCATCCAAGTTACACAGATTTCTTGGGGGAACATTCTCAGCACTGTTATTTACAGTTTATGTTTATGTGTGGGAAATGTGCTATGTATTTTTTTTTTGAGCATGCATTGTTTATACCTGGTGCAAAGACTTGTGATCAGATGTTGTTATTTGATCTTTCACACTCATTCCCACTAAACTGTCTTTCTGTTTGCACTATCATTTCAAACACTAACACTACACTGTTGTAATATTTAAAATCTATACATACTGTGTATATTTTAGGTATTGTGACTATTCTATGTATTCTATGTAAACATATTTTTCCTTTTTATTTGATCCAAATTTCTTTCTGATACTACTATTTTATTGTTTATTTTACTTATTATTTTATAAATAAATAAAAATAAAACATTCTCAACAATTAAACTGTGTAATATTGATCACATGTTCATTATAATCAGTCAAGAATATATAAAATACACATCTCTTCTCCGCCATGAACTGAATATTATCAATCAGAACTAACACGCATGATAAGTCAGTCCAGAGACTATGCCCAGAGCTGATCATAAGAATATTTAAACATGGATTTTCACCTTCAGTGGCACCTCCTCTCTACAGTCAGTTGATTAAGGGATGCCCTTTACAGAAACCTAAAGAGGGTGTATATATAGTCCCACACCTCATATTGCAGCCTCCCACACCTCAGGAACTCCTCTCCCTGACTCACACTGATTAGATTAGACAAGCTATCCCTGAGTGATCCTTTAATTCCCTCAAACACAAAGACAACAGCAGCGATGTGCGCTGAAAAGGTCAAAAGACTCAGGCCTTATGATACCTAAACCTCCAAAGCATTAATATCCTGCTCTCCCAACTAATGAAAATACAGAAGATGCAGCTTCCATGGGTGGAACTGTGAACAATGAGCAACAGACAAGATTTATTCCATACGTGTTCTTCTTTAAAACACTACCTTTTAACAATCCTGCAGATTAACATGCTGACTTTGTGACAGATGTCTTCAATTAGCACTTTGCAGCATTATTCCTGGAACATATTGGACAAATAATGTAATCACAAAGGGCTTTAGGATGGAGGGGTGCCAAAGAAAAGGAAGATTTTTGTGTGTGTGTGTGTTTTTGTGTTTGTACATCATTCTACCTTTAAAAGCCTGTCACACATTTTATTTCTTAAAAACCTGAAGGCAGGTGTGTTGATTATCTCAGTTAGTATAGCTTCCACTCCATGTAAAAAGGCTCAGTCCTTGCTGCAGTGGCCCAGGGTTCAAATCTGACCTGTGGACTTTTGCTGCATGTCATTCCCCATCCCTCTTTCCCCACATCCCTGTCACTATCAAATCACACTTAAAATGCCAAAAAATATCTAGCATTATCTGGTGTATGTAGTTATATGAATAACCAGGTGACTTTCATGTGAGGTACAGTATTTGAGCAGAGCTCCTTTAGATTTCAAAGGATCTTATTGGTACAGCAAATGCCCTGCTGGTCATTACAAAACATGCAGGTTTAAGTCACTTTCATGTTGGCTTCACATCCCACAGACAAATGCCATCAAACCATCCATTCAAATATACAATCTTTACCTCGCTTTGTAAAGATCTTCGGTTTGCATCTCTTCAATTAAAGCTTGAGTGATTTTTAAATCACATGCTTCATGTACATTATCATTTATTCATTGATTTATTAAAGTGGGGTAAATCCCCCACCCATTGCCTGAGCTACTTGCAATGGTCCTGATTGAAGGTAAAGATGGATCTACTAGTCTCTGTCTCAAACAATCTACTGTAGATCATTGCCCTCGTCCCACACCTCCTGGTGTAAATGTGTAGGGCTGAGAGTCGTCATCTGATGGTGCATTCTGCTGACCACACCACCCTCTGCAAGGCCACACAGTGTCTCCTGGTGGTGTTTCCAAAATAGGTGTTGATGCTGCTCCTAAGGATGTTCTCCATGGTGATGGTCTGGTAAGTCTTCTGGGGTCTGAGGTGGGCTTTCTTCACCAAGGTGTCGACATGAGAGGACCACAATAAGTCCTCTGTGGTGCAGACACTGTTGTATTGAAGCTGCCCACCCTCTCCACAAGGGCTCTTCGCCTGCTTCCTCCTGCTCTTCTTTTTACACTGAACCAAACGCCAGCATAACAATGTCCCCCAATTACCTGTTCATATGTATTACACAGAACAGTGAGGCAGAATAACAGTGTAACACGCTCACTGTGTTGTATCCCCAGTTTCTCCTTCACTTCTCTTTTCTCTCCTTGTTTCAGCTTCATGTAAGTGCTCAAACTAGCTACTTTGTGGTCATTGTGGACTTATTGTTCGTTGTTTGACAAATGTTTTATAGTACCTGAACAGTCCATGATCTGTCTGATGATCAGTTGGATTTCTGGCAGGTCAGAAATTTGATCAGCTGTCTGCAGTTCGAGCAGCTCCACAGCCTGATTCCCCACAATGTCGCTGTCAGAAGATTCGTTATACTCTGTAGTCGGCTTGTTTTGATACTCCTGGAGTTGTACTTTATGTGGTGTGGCTGAGTGTAGTCTGGACTGAGACTGAACTGTGAGATGGAACTGAAGATCATTATTGTCTTCCACTAATATTCCTCATGCTTTCCTCTTACTTTTCCACAGTAATGCTGCCTTTCTATCTTTTTGTCAACCCTGTCTTGTTAATAAAAACATGTTGTGACTGATGCGTTGATAATGACTTGACACAGACTTAAGGGTTGAATGAAAAATAAATTATTGGATATGAACATTCAATCCACTCTGTGGAATCACTGGATGTCCGGCCTCGAGCACCCGCCCTGTCCTGTAGGCACACATGGCTACTAACAGTTAACAGTGTGTTTACTTAGAAACAATTTATGCAGATGTTCAATATGAAGCAGCACCGTGTTCCAGAATATTTCTGTGTGTACAGATGTGAGCGCTGAACGGGCTCAGTGTACACATTTGTTAGTTAGTTCGTCAGCCTGTCTTTTTAATTAGCCTGGCGTTTATCACAGCACTGTGATTGCTTTTGTAATGATGTCACTAGTGCATAATGAGTAAGGAGGCATCACGCTGCGAACATGACAGGCGCTCGGCTTCTCTCTCCGCGGACACATTTGACGGGCAGAGGATGGAGGGAGGGAGAGAGGGAGGGGAAGGAAAGAAAACACCAGCAGGAAAAAAATGTAAATAGAACAGAGGGGCATTATTAGAAATGCCAGGGGGCCTGCAGTCACCAATATTCAGCTGTCACAAGTTGAAATGTTTTGGGAGCGATGTCTGTGTTCACCTCCTCTCGCACCTCTCTGTTGTCTGGCATCCGAACAGCTCTTTTTTTTTCTGTTCGGAAAGCGAGGCTAACCTTGTCGAGGAGCTCATGAATAACACCGCCATGTGCAAACGTAACCTCGTTCACATTCGAGGAATTAGGTACGACAATGCATGTTGATTCACTGCCAAGAAATTATACAAAGGTTTCCTCAGCATTTTAATGACACGGTGTATATCCAGCCACGCATGATCGCACAAGCGGAAAAAAAAAAATGCACGCGGGGTGCAGCCGCTGAAACAGAGCCTGAAAACGACACCTTCACTGGTGCAGAGTGTGTGGAGCTGAGTGTGTCAAAACACAAGGCTGCCCGCTTCAGTTAATGAATCTGAGAGTTCGACTCAGGGCTCAGAGTATCTTCTGAGGAAACTACTTAAAAACTGTTGCTCTCAGTCACTGCATCTAAAAAAAAGATGCATAAAGGAGACACAGTGAGCCCTGCGCTAAACTAAAACCTTAAAAACACGTAGTGACCTTACACCGTCTGCTTCTACATGGATGCTCATATTAACATCTAATGTGATGTTCAATGTCACTGCTGTGATCAAACCGGTATCTAGAATCCAAAATTAATATTATAAATATTAATACTGAACAGGAAAATGTAAAAGGCTGTCATCTCAGGGTGGGTATCTTTGTCAGCATCCATGTTGTTTACCTTCAGTTCTTACTTCCACTGTGTAATAATAATGTAATAAAAATACCTGCACGCTGTCTTTTTAGGAGGCGTTTCACTGTTACACTGTTACATCGTGTCTTGATATTAATAAGAACAGATGATAAACATAATTAGATGTTATGTACAGTGGATGTTATTTTGATCGAAGCAGTTGCCAGTTCCCTGTTTTCATGATTTGATATCACTCATTCGGACCTGATCATCTGACTCACTGTAACCCTACTATATACAGCAGAGGGAGTCAGTTCTGATTTCAGGAGGTCCGGATAGTGAACATTTGCTCATGTTGCAGGTCTGCAGCATCATCATGTTGAAGTTGCAGTATACTTTAGTTATACATTACAATTATTTTACATATATTGAAGCAGGATTGTCATTGTATCAACATCTGCAACATCTGTGTGAAGTCAACGAATCAAATCAAACAAAGAAAGCTATAATTCACCATCATGGTTATTGTGACACTCTGGACTCTGGAGAGCTACGTACAATAATAAATAATACATCAAATAAATAAAAGTATTTTTTTCTCTCTCTCTCGTCTCCTCACTCCTTTATATTTTTCTCTCTCTCTTGTCTCCTCACTCCTTTATATTTTTCCCTCACTCCTTTATATTTTTCTCTCTCTCTTGTCTCCTCACTCCTTTATATTTTTCTCTCTCTCGTCTCCTCACTCCTTTATATGTGCTCACAGTCAGTTCTGCACAGCTGTCATATGATGTCATACACCAGCAGGAAGTGGATCAATTACAACAAAAAAAAACTTCCATTTGCTTATGAACAAATCTGAGAGCCTTGAAAGAGCGAAGCACAGCGCAGATGAACTCACCCTAAAATCTCACATTTGCACATTTCTTTTTGTGCATGTTCAGTGAGCCGTAGAGGCTGAAGTTTATTGTTGAACTGTAGACAGTCACGTGAGTTGTTTCACTTGTTTCCAATCTTTATAGCTAGACTGACCACCTCTAGTCCACACCTGCCCTTAAAGCTGTGTTATATCTCATATCTGTTCCTTACCCTTGAATACACATGTTCTGTTTTATATGAAAAAAATGTAATGACACATAAGGTAGGCGCTGGCTCAGGTGATAAAGCAGGTTGTTCAAGTCCATTTGCATAGAGACAAACAATCATTCCTGCTCACATTAGCGGCTCTACATTTCTTTACTGTTCATCTTTTGACCACAAAAGATTGAACACAGTGAACATCTGATATTGTGACAGCCCTCGCGCAGCACATTGTCAAATCACGCGCCTCAATTGTTTCCCGTTCTTTTGTGGAATGCTCAAGATGTAATTGTCTTAGGTGTTTATGATTTCACTCCTTCATTGATTGGTTGTTTGCAGCCTGTGATACAAGGACAAACACGTTTTTCATTTGAGTTTGATGCCTGACAAAAGTCCAGCACTGAAACACTGCTCTGACAATACACTTACTGCTGTCATTGTGCATAGTTTGACTGCCTTGTTGAAGATGCTACCTTTGGCATTGAAGATGCTACCTTTGGCATGAGGGAAAGCTGGCACTCCAGCTTTTCCTCAAGGCCCCCACCCCCCCACCACAACCGCACTCTTTCCTGACTCCCCTCCTTACTCGAAGCCAGCCGTGCTCTTCCTCTTGACATTTGTAGATGCCAGATAGCTGTCTAATATACTGTTGCAGCTATTGGCTTAGGGAGTGGGGGGTTGGTATGTGGATGATGAGTGTGTGTGTGTGTGTGTGTGTGTGTGTGTTGGGGGTGGGGATAGACTAGTGAAATAGCAGCTGATATCTGAGTAAACAGGAATCATATTATTCTTTATTGTGCTCTGGGAGCTAAGCTGCCTCAGAGTGTTGCAGCGCCTCTTTAATGTCAATATGAATGAGGTGGCATGGCCGGTCACCACCCTCACACATACACACACATTTCACCCCCATACCTAAACCCTCCCAGCCTATTTTTTAATATCCTGTGTACGTGCACACTGCAAAAAATTATCCAGCATATCCAGTAATTTCTGTCTGTTTGGAGCTAAAAACATCTAATTCTCTCCAAACAAATCCAAAGTCTTCCAGTGCAGTAAGATTATTTGAAATCAATTACTGAATAAAAAGGAGTTTAGTGTTCTACACTAGAATTACATTTCTGGCAGTGCAGAGACTTCCAAACATTTAGACTATGAGATATGAGACAGTAGATATAAAACATTGATCTGTGATTCCATGTTTCATCACCAATGCCACTGTACAAGTTACTCTGCTTAACGAGCCTGTTGGTTTAGCAGTACTACCACTACACTTTAGCAGTATTACATAAGAGGGTGTGCTTTAATGTCATTATTGGCACAACAGTGAGACGGCCAGGACTGTGGTACCTGTGATTATACAACAATGACCAACTTTTGGCGATTTCTTCTGAAAATAATTTTTTTTTTGTTTTTTTTGCCATTTCTATTAAAATCTCCATTTCCATGGAGATGCATGGGGTCTGACTAATGCCTGAAAAAGAATCAGTCATGGCAGTAAACTCCTATATGTAATGGAAACCAGTTTACTACTCCAGCAAGTAGTCCAAGTGGCAACAGAAGTGATTTTCCAGCCAGCATTTGTGGAGTTTTCCAAACTGAATACCAAACATATAAACACTAATCTGCTTTACTAGTTCATTCTTATAGTGACTATGATGCCTGCTGAAAAAGATACATTTTCCATGAACAGATTTACCTACTAAACATTTATTTTTAGGGTAATAGCACTGTTCAGTGACTCAGTGCACAGCTGATCGAGCATGTAATCCAAACATTTCCAGTAACTCCACAGTGTTGTCAAGTTTAAAAGTCAAAATGTATTGAACACATGTTTGAGCACATTCTAAAGGTCTAGTTGACCAATCAGATTGCTTGGTCGGAACTATGTGTTGTATGATTTTGCCTCCACGCTAACTACCCTAGTCCTCTTCTCTAAACCAGTTAGTTCCCAGTGCCAGAAAAAAATCCCTCACTGACTTCCCAGCCACCAACAGATGTGTGCCATGTGTGTATGTTCTAATGCTCATGATTGTTTCTTTGCCTGGTCACATAAAGAGGTCAGGCTCTGTATGCTCTGGAACAATCAACTGGCGAGATAAAGGAAGGAACCCTTGCAGGAAAACCACAGTTACTGGAAAGATCTACAGTGTGAAGGTTCTTTGGTTCCTTCACCCAGAGGATTCAGTGACAGACAAAATGACTTAATGGGTATTTTACAACCACGTGTATGTTGGCAGTACCTGTGACCATGAAAGACCTCGGCTGGGTTTCTGGGGGAGATCGTCAGCTGCTGACAGAGAATGCATATCCGACTGTTAATTAGCTTACAGAGGCCCGCGCAAGGAGAGGGAGATAATAAAAGATGAGGGGGAAGGTTGGCTGATTGGTTGGTGGGCTGCAGTGTTAATTAGAACTAATGTTCTGTTTAGTATAGAAAAAATACAGGGTTGTGTCATGCAACCCCCCCCCCAAAAAAAAAAAAAAAAAGAAAAATGTCCACACAAATCTGTCTCCGTCTTTCAGGGGTTCGATGTAGCTTCACTCCTCCACCTCTCCTTCCTCTTTACCACTGACAAGTACATTTTTCCTCATGTTGTTCCAATTACCTAACTGTTAGATGCCTTGATTGATACATGGTAGCAGATCTGTGTGTTTGTGTGTGTGTGTGTGCGTGTTTGTGTGCACGCAGTGTGTCAGTGCAGGCTAATTACCAAATCTCCAGATGAATGTCAGTGTGCGGCGCAGTCGGGGCGAAGTATCGCATCAGCCACATCAGCGGCAGCAAGTGTACCTGGGATAGATCAAGGTGCCGACAGGCCTCGTTAACCTCCGCTCACTGCTCTCTCTCTCTCTGTCTCCCTCTCTCTCTCTCCCTCTCTCTCTCTCCCTCTCTCTCTCTCTCTCTCAGTGTGTGTATGTGTGTGTAGTGACGTGAGGAGACTTCACACGTGTAATTGGAGACTAAGCCACTTACACACCGGCAGGGACTTGAGTTGACGCGGGTGTGATTTTCATAGGGAGTTTTCATACTGCTCGCAGCAACATAACAACAAGCAGGTGTGTTTTTGGTGATTGGTGTTGGAGAGGAGTGGTGTTTGAAATGAGATGATCTTTGCCTCCAATCACACGACTTCCAATGTCACACACCTCCAGATGGCTCATCTTAGACCTCAGCAGTATTGGACCTAAAAAAAATTATTATTACTCAATACTCTATTCAAAAGTAATATTATTACTGTACTTGTTGCGCCTACAGTTATTCATCACACACTAATATTATGTCTCTGTTACGCCACAGAAAATTGGCGATTGCACAGCTTAGGTTTCAAACTATCAGTCTTGACTGTGGCTGTAGTACACTCACTATACAACCACAATTCGAGAAAGATCCAAAGCAGTTGTGTCAAACATGTGGTCAGACCTCCAAAGGGTCCAAACTGGACGACTTTGTTTGCAAAGAAGCAGAGAAGTCCTTAATTCCAATAACTTTGATGACATTGCACATATTGTTTCTTGTTAATGGTAAATTGACTGTATAGCACAATTCCAGTCTTTCAACTACTCAAGGCATTTTTACACTACAGTCACAGACTGATGGCACTGGTAGCCATGGAAGGTGCCAACAGCTCATCAAAAGGGAGCTAATCACATCAGTATCTTTTCCAAGGACACTTCGACATGCAGACTTCTGATTAGTGGTTGACCCGCTCTTCCAGAATGTACTTGTACTTCTTTACACTAAAAGAAAGAGGTTTGGAAACTGGTTTCACTGGCCCAGCCCACTTGAGTTTAAAGTGGCCCGTATTTGGCCGATGAACTAAAATAAAATTTGACAGCCCTGATCTGGAGATGTCTCTCCCCACAGATCAATGGGAAAAGGTTTTGCAATGTTCAAACTACTTATCAAACTGTGTTAGCTACAAATGTATTTAGATCATATAGAACTGCACAAAGATAAAATAAAATACATGAAAATGTTTTCAATTTATGTTGGTATGGCTGCGGTGGCACAGGTACAAATGTGTTTGGGTTGTTGTTATAAATGTTTTAAATTCGGTTTTATGCGTTAATGTTCCAATGTTCCCTGCAGTGTGTTCACTGGCCAGTAATGTAGTTGAAATCACTTGTCAAATGATATGACTAATATGAATATGAATGACATAAATGAACGACGACTGGAAAAACACATCCACTGCAGAATGAGGAAACCCAGCTGCTTCTGTTTGGAGAACTGGCTCGAAGAATATTTGGACTCAATGGAACAATTGGACACAACCCTGGGCAGTGTTGTTACTGCTTGTTGTACACACCACATCCCATTACATACACATTCTGATCACACTGTGTGTTCAGGGCTACACCCTAAAGATGGTTGTTTCCATAACTGCTTATCCTTAACGGCTGGATCCCATCTGACATCCCAGAAATGGGGTACACCATGTACAAGGTGCAAGTTCATCAAAGGGCTGACAAACAACCATTCACACTGACATTCACACCTACAGGCAATTTAGAGTCACCAATTAACCTGCATGTCTTCAGACTGTGGAAGGAAGCCGGCGAACTCAGAGAGAACCCACGCAGTCACAAGGAGAACCTGCAAAGTCCACACAGGAAGCTTACAGACAGCTGGTTGATTCAAACCCAGAACCTTCTTGCTGTGATGTGACAGTGCAAGCCACTGGTCTGTGAAGGAGACTGAAGGCCTTTTTACCAGAAGAGTGTCTTCTCTTCTTCTTCTTTTCTTTAGTCTTCCTCACCAAAGAGCCAGTCTGATCTGAGGAGCACTCCGGACCTTTTCTCCCTTCTGTGTTCCTGCAGTAGCTTCATCATTTGGTCTTGGAATTTGAATTCTCTGTCATTTTAGCTAATTAGTTAAACAATGAATTCAGAATAATAACAACAATAATAATAATAATAATAATAATAATAATAATAATAATAATAACAATAATAATAATAATAATAATAATAATAATAATAATAATTATTATTATTATTATTATTATTATTATTATTATTATTATTATTATTATTATTATTATTATTATTACTACATGTCCATGTTATCCACCAACACTCTCTTTGAATTTTTTGAACATTTTTTAGCAATGATCTCTGCTGCCTAAAGATTTTTTCTAACATCTGGGGATGCTAACGTCTGATGGTCTATGACTTATTAGAAATGGTGTTTCTTGAACAACGACGATAACCACAAATAACAATTAACAACATTTTGATATATTTTCAGACAGCTTGAATGGATTGCACAACATACTGTACTTCTGAGAAGTAAGCAAGTTATGTTCAATTGTAAGAACCTTGGTCATCTTACCTCTGGAAGAAAAACTATATATACACTTCCCACATTTCTATTAATACCCTCTGCTCACCCTCTTTCTTTCTCCTGTTTCTTCCTCTCCTTTCTACTCTCTGGGCTGGGTTCTTTATCTCTGAAGCTTCCCCACAACGTAGCAACAGATCGCAGAAGGAGAAGCAAGCGTCACTCATTATCCTTTCGTTGATAAATCTTTTCAACAGTAAATGGACTGTACTTATAGAGCACCTTTCTAGTCTTCTAACCACGATCAAGCCGATCTTTGATTAGTGAAAGACCCGCTCTACCTCCTTAGCCACAGCTGCCCTAATATAGCTAGTTTATGGTATGATCCTTGCTGGAGAATAATGTAGATAATAATGTAGAATTTGTAATCTGTTATGGACTCTAATCAGCTCTTTGTACATGCTTGATATAAACTATATAAATGTATCTTAATATATATATATATATATATATATATATATTGATATAACCCTGGTGGAGCTGTACATGCAGCACTCATACTGTTTTTTGAGATTTATTGATTCATTTGTTTGTTTACGTATGCTGTGCTCCTCTGTGATAAAGGAAAGGGCTTTACTTCCACAACTTCAGAAGCGTAGGATGCAGAGTGTCCAACAAGTACAAATCAACCACAATCAGTGTGTTAGTAAGTGCACCACTCAGAACAATGTGTGTTTATGGCTTGTCAGGGACGGGTAATTAAAGAGAAATCACAGTTTTACAATGCAGCTCTGATTAACTGACAAGCCATCACTCCATCACCAGAGGAAAGGTATCGATGCCATGAACCTACAGTACACTGCATGTGCACAAACACACACATCCATTTTGTTTGGATCCCGCACATTGTATGTGGTACACGCGCGCGCGCACACACCCACACCCACACCCACACACACACACACACACACACACACACACACACACACACAGCTAAACACAAACCTCCCTCTCAGCTCTGTAAAAGTGGAAGCACTAATTAACAATGTTGTTAATTAACTGTCAGTATCAGCAGTTTTCATCGCAAGCTACAGGTCAAAGGTCACATCCTCTAATGGCTTACATCATTACACAACATACTGGATGGAGAAGAAGAAACAGTGGAGTGCTATATATCTATAATTACATGTATCCACAAGTATCTGCATTAAATTCATGCAAGTATTTTCTCATATTACTTTTATCTTGTTTTTATTTATGTGCTTATCTATCTCTGCTCCTCTGTGTTTGAAGTTGTTAAGATTTCTGTCCAATATGTATTTCACTATTTCACTCAGGACCATGACTGGCAACCTCAAGGTGGCGCTAGAGAAAAAAAGTTACTATTTTCATACTGGTTATACTGTATGTTATCTTAATGTATTACACACTGTTATTCATATATCTCTCTATATATCATATATCACTTTGCACTTCTGGTTAGACATTAAACTGCATTTTTGTCTCAGTAATTTCTGTTAATGTCAATAAAAGTTTAATCTAATGCAATCTAATCTAATGTTAAAGTCATAAGGATTAGATCCTCTGGCAACCATGAATGGCTAAGCAAACTGTGTTCAGCACCGGGGCAAAATGGTGAACCCACCAGCTAACAGACAGTGACTCAGAATGTGGTTGTGGTTATCATACACATGTTTGTATGGCTTTGTGTATTCTCTTAAATAGTATGATTTAACATTTAATGACCTCATTTGTATGTTTGGTTTATATGTGTAATTTCTTCTTTCTCTCTCCAAAGATCTTCACTAGTGCAATTTTATATTCTAACTTCTTCACCAATCTTTGTCGCAGTGGATCAAACTTTTTCTTCTTCAGAACTCAGCATAGCTCTCATGTGGAGACTGAAATTACAGCTTCATTGTGTTATTGGGAGGTCTTTTCCCTGCACTGTAATCATGGTTACGAGGTCTGACTCCTACAGAGGAACACTTTACACTGCATCACCATTAGCTTTCATTTCATTAAACGATCTTTAACATTTCAATGTTTTCCCACTGGGCCAAATGACTTAAGTATTTAGAAGTGGACAGATGTGAATGGAGTTCATTACTAAAGAATGAGTTTAGAGGAAGGAGCAGGAAAGAAAAAATATAATTCATAGGTGCTGACATTTTTTTTTTCTATTCTGACCAGAAAAAAAAAAAAAATCCCATAACTTTGCCCACAAAATGTTTGTTTTTAGGCACATTCCTCTTTGTATTCCTAACACATCGGTTTAATTGTAATTTCACTGTGATGTGTTTGTAAGAGATTGATCAATAAAGATTTGAGAAGATAAACTTCACAAACATTGTCAGACTCATCTCATAGAAGAGGTGAAAATAGTTTAGTGCAACTTTTTGGGCAACAATGTAGAGATTAAAATGAAAATGAAAATGAAAATACTCATTTTTTAGACGAACTTCTTATATAAGCTGTTTTTTCTCCTAATAAATATTTCTGTTATTCCTTCTTTTGGTTACCTCCCTATTCTGAGTGAAACACGGTGACTTTGTGCTATGATAACGTCGAAACCTGCGTAAACTGCTGCTTCTCCTGGGAAAGTGATACATTTGTTGTATAATCTTTTGTCTTTCACTTTCATGCATTTCGTATGACTTCTTGTGTTTGACCTTGCGAAGAATACATGTATTCAAAGACAGCTTGATTCTCAAGTCTTTATTGACACCAGCTAATAAGAATTCCCATAGGATTAATTAATCAGGTAAATACAGACAATTACTGCTAATCCTGGTAATCAGAATTTATCAAACACTTTAACTCTTTCTGAAGAAAAACGCAGATATTGTTCATAAAGCACTTTGTTCAGTTATTTAAAATGTCAACAGTTTGATAAAGCATGTGTAACTACCATGTTGCTCATGAATAATTAATAATTTATTATCTCTTTGTCCATGGCTTTTTACTGAGTGAAGTTATTAAAAGTCCAAGCCTGTCTTTTAAATCCTGTAACTCCATGAAGCTGATTGTGAGCACCAGAGCCCACAGAGCATTTTAAACATTTTCTATAAAAAAACAATTTTCATCTTAGTGAAACTTCCTGATTAAACCAAGTTACGAGTATTATCTTTCCTCCATCCATCTATGTAAGTATGAATAATTGACTTCAGTATTTTAAATGTAATTTGTCATATGATCAGATTAAAGTCAGTATCTCAGTGTTGTTTCATATTTGATGTGTACATTACGTGCAAACAGCAAAAGTATGTTCTGACAGCTTGGATAGACAGTCAACGTGAGAGGGAGAAAGCAAGGCTATCAGTATGTTAACATGAGAGAGAGGTGTTGCTAATTGGCTACTAATTAGCTGGAAGTTAATTAGGCTTCACAGCACAGCAATCTTTGGGAAGTTATTTCATGTTCAGGGTCATACGAAAGATGTGGGAGGAAAGGTGGGCAGGTACAGTGGTGCAGGTTATATGCAAGTGTAGGTGTGTGTGTGTGTGTGTGTGTGTGTGTGTGTGTGTGTTCAGTGTGTGTTCAAAGCAGACAGGAGCTAGTTTTTTCAAGACTTTTTAAAAGGTAAATATACATTTCAAGTAACTGATAATTTGTAGGTTAACACAATGGGTTATTATTTAGAAAAGTGGCTATATTATATTATATTATATTATATTAATTATATTATATTATATTATATTATATTATATTATATTAATATATTTATATTATAATTAATATTCATGAATATGTTGTGAGGAAATTTTCCAAATGTTCCACATACAGTTTCCTTACAACAAATCAACATGTCACATGTATGTTCTGACCTGAGCTGTGCACTGACAAAAAGACAAGGACAAGTTAACTGAGCTCACTGTCTCCATGGCAACATTATACTTACCTACATTACACGCATTATTATATAACAATGGAAACTTGAGAGATAAATCCATGCCATAAGAAAGAGAAAAATAATGAGGGACAATCTACTGTATATCAGAAAGCCTCATCAACATGCTTTTTTCAATAGGACACATTATATCACTCTATGTTTGCCCTGTGAACATACAGACTGCCAAGTGCTTGCTCATGGTGGAACAGTTGGTCTCTGTTAATTATATTATAAAGAGTACGGTTAGACCTGCTCTGTATGAAAAGTGTCATGAGATAACTTTTGATAACTTATACCTTATGATATGGTGCGATATACATAACATTGAATTGAATTGAATTCTAATTCCCACTAGAAAAGCAGTAAATGACATTGTATTGTAATATACATTAATCGAAAACATGTTTGACCAACTGAAGGTTTTTCTTTTCTTTCTTTTCTAGCAGATGTTAGCAGTGACAAGAAGGCTGAATCTAAAGCAGCGCTGACATCACATCCAGCATTCATAGCTGTCAGAATCCTTTTGTTTGACCAAGGACATCCATCACACACACTCTCACAAACACACTAACATAAACACACACTGATAGTGTACTTTGTATTGACAGTGGTCTAGGTGTCACAAGACAGAAGCAATAGAAAAGCACATGGAAAGGAAGAAATACTGTATTCATTTCATGAGTGTAGGTGTAGCGCTCTGCTGTCACCAATGGATTTATCCCCGCTGTACATGCAGCTATGAAGATTTTCTTTCGTGCCACCATACACTGTACAATTGCCCCTCTCAAAGCCCCATGTAGACAATATAACACTATCAGGTGTTACTCTGCCTCCAAAAAGCCAGCATTTTATTCATGTAATGCCAGTGCAGCAGGGTGTCCTGGGTCCTTAAGGGTTACACCTACACTCATAGAATCTGGAATTACCATATGGAACTAACATTCTAAATCATATAGGCTGAAGCTGATGTAGTCAATGTCCCATGCATGGTCCACAAGCAGAAGCAGATAACATACAACAGTTCACAACCCATGAGTGCGAAGCGCAATGAGACAGGGAGGTACAGGCATTATTATATGCTGCTCATCTATCATGTCAGGCTCCGAATGAAAAAGGAAATCACACTCTCTTCACAGCTGCTGCAGAATAGTGACGTGTTAGTTACGCATGATACTGGTCATCGTTCAACTCAGTAATCCATGATGGGTTTAGAGGAATATCTAAGTGCAAGAACTGCTGTTTGAGTCAGAGACGTGGATAGAAAGGGATGAAGGGTTATGGACAAGGATGAGGAGTGAGACTGCCACTATTTTGATTTGGAGAGTCAGTATAGTCAGTATAGTGTAGTGTAGTGTATACTCTTAGCTGTAATAGAAGGATCTAGGAATCAAGTAAGACCAGATGACGAGGCTGATCACTCACTCTCTTAGCTAAAGTCAGGCTGGAGAAGAGACAGCTTGAACGGGGACGTCCACAGAGCACATGACAGTAAAAGACTAGAAAAGTGCTATATAAGTACAGTGCAGTTACCATTTCACTTGGCCACAGCCAATAGGAAGACATCCAATGCCAATGGAGCGTCATCTTGTGCCTCCATGGAGAACCCCAGTGCACCTTGCATATTCCAGCCCTTAGATGAATAGATCCACCTCTAACACCTGAACGAGGCTGGGACTCAGCTTCCACTGTGGGAATTGTTGAGGGCACTATATAGTGGCTGCATTTCACACATTGACTTGTCTTAGCAGGAAAAGCAGGTGGAAGTAAAACTACCAATGGCTGTGTTTCATTACAGTAAGTGTCCCTGGAAGCCTTTAGTGAGCCAGCCTGCACAGTACCAGGACCAGGGCCTGGCTCAATGGAGTGCCTTTATTAATGCTATTAATTACATGTGCATTTCCCGATTTGACAAAAAAGACACTATATTCAGTGTACTATATAGTAAATAGGGGAAAACTACAGACATAGCCTGTGCAAATTGTGGACAACAGTGGACAATTTTGCCATAAGATTCTCTTGAGTCTGATGCTTTAAGACAGTCATTAGGCGATCTTAGAGCGAGGGAACAAGACCAAGCAAGAAACAACCTCTGAGGTGAGGTACACTGTGCTTCTTTTTATTTTTCTCTTTTTCTATTATTCATTTTTGGAGCATTTTATACCTTTTAAAAGATAGAAATGAGGGCAGAGAGAGAGGTAGGATAAGGAACAAATGCAGGATGAGTCTGGAGTCGTTCATGGTTATTGCTAAACCTAAATATAAAACCTGTTTGACATTTATGATATAAGCATTGATTGTGTAACAAAGTTAACTGATTTATTAATGTTGGTTATTAGCTAACTTTAGCTATATTGTTGCATATAGTCTCTGCAGAGATCATACACTCTCATACACTGGATGATTTGGTTTGATAAAACACATCAAATTGTTGTCGTTCATGTGTGAAGTTGATCAGGAGCAACCAATTCCTCCAGAAACTTCCAGCCTCACTGTGTAGAATGTAACAGAGTTCAAACAATTCTTCATCATCGCTCTGACTGTCAAATTGTCCTGACAATTATTTGAACACAACATTAGGTAGACAACGAAGGAGAGAGATCATCCAAACAACAACAACAAGACCTGGCCTGTTCACACAGCCTGTACTGTCACACTTCAGCAGTTCATATTTATTTAACTGCCAAATTAGACTCTATATCTCATCCTGCCTGTGGACAGAAAGGAGGGGGCAGAAAGGCTAAACACTGCAGGCTCATTATCTCACTAGTTACATGTTTACTATTTCTAAATACACTTAACTGGGAGATCAAAGCATCGGTGACTACCTCTCCCCACGGCTGAGAGGGCACCCAACCACAGATCTGCTCACCGGCTCACTAAATTGATCAAACGCGCCGTCGTCACGTCCCGTCACGTCAGAGAGCTCATCGTGAGTTCACTCGGGTGTGACTTGGAAATGGGGAGATGCCTTGAATCATTGCTGCTCTTTTATTTTTGTACAAGAACTATAAAAAAAAACAGCCTGAAAGGAAATCTTTGGTTTTATTGTGGGTTTTGTTTGGCAGACTGGCTTTTTCTCGGTTGAGTGAAGAAGAGTTGATCTTTAGAGTCTGAAGCATTTTGTTGATTTGCCTCAGAGCAATTCCTTTTACAGAGTGAACATGCCCTGAAATAGAGGTGGAGGGGAAACTGTGAATGTAGTGCTTATTCCTTTGCATGCTGATTAGAGCAGACGTTTAAAGAAGAATCCAAAAACCTTTCAATTGGTTTCATAAAGGAATGAGGAATCATGTTATTTTAATACAGTTCAGTGGGAATTATTCTCACCATTCTGAGTAACCATCCTCGCCCTGACAGCCTGTTGGCGTGCAGCAAGTGATTATTTCCTTTATCCATCAATCAACTGAATATGTATCCCTCTAGAACACTGCACTCTCAGAATGCAGGGTCCCTTGTGAACCACAGTAATCTATAGTCTCCAAAAGTTGACTGTGAGTCAAGCTCCTCTCCTAATGAACCAGCGCCCAGTTCTAGTTCTTATTACATACAACACAACCACAAAACATATTGTTTTAGAGAAAATATATCATCCAATTATTTTAACGGATTTAACTAAGTGTTCCATATCAGAGGCAGCCATCTTGGTTGTCTGTTCAACCACCATATCAGATCTGGCCCATATGAGATGAAGACTTGCCGGCCCAAACCTGCAAGTCTGCTGGAGATCGGAATAAATGGGAGGAGGACACATCTACGAGAGCAAACATGATCCAGCATCAAAGTAATCCAGTCATACATCCTGTTTTCATCACCCAAAGCATTGTGTGAAGTGTCATTTCAAAATTTAGAGCATGATTATCCCTTGGGAGTGAGGGATCTGGGTTATAGAGGTCATTAGGGGCACAATCCTGACAGCTGTTTTTATCTGGGTGGTGGGCACAATGTCAGAAAATAGTGAATGACAATTTCCCCGGGCTCACGGTGACATTCTCATGGGTGTCATTTCCACCGGGGAATATAAGGGGACAGATCCCCCCCCCCCCCCCCCCCCCCCCCCCAATCACTTAAACCCCTCGGACCCTACTTTTTCACTTTCAGCTTCCAGTCACTCTAAAATCTGAAAACCCTCTCACTGTTTAGCTGCCAAAAACCAGATGGAGCAAAGGCCTGCTTTGATAACAACACCAACATGATTTTGAGGAGCTGTGGTGACAGAAAGACACATAACACTCAACTAGACAACAATCGAGACAAGAATGAATAATATTTAACTAATACTGTATATCATTCTAAGTCTTCATGTTATTTTGTTTTATTTAATGTTAATTAAATAAAAGTTAAAAGAAAAATTTACAAAAAATGTAAGTCTTCCATTATGGATTTCAAAACTAGACATTTAGGGTCCTTTTGACATGAAAAGGTTGGATGGGGCCTTTGTTAGATGGTTAATATTGCAGCAGACTGTTCACAAGTTCTCATGAGCAGGAACTATTCGGCCCAGAAGCAGCACATTTAGCTGTTGAACCACTCTGACATTTTACATGAATGCACTAAAGATAATTCATTCAAAAGAACATCTATCGACACATCTGATATCATGAAGTGTTTCCACTGGAAAGAATTTGACTGGTGAAATATAGAAAATGTCCCTGAATAAAGTCAATGCACATAAAAACAAAAAGAAAGAAGCAATCTGAGACTCATATTTACCTAAATTATATCAAATATTCAATTCAATTTCAGTTAAAAACAAATTATGTAGTGGCACATGAACAGAAGTTATCTTATTTCCATAGGCCGTACTCTTAATAATATCATTTACAGAGACCCAACAATTTTCACCATAATCAACTAAAAATATATCTGACACAATGAAATCAAGTATTAATTAATTTTCATGAACTACTTGACTCGAAAACTCTCTGGTTGAAAACTAACACAATTATTGATATGATCTTAAGGAAAGTTTAACTGGGAAAACACGACCCGATGTCTCGCTGTGTTGGATTTTTCCAGTCTACAGAAACCCTCTGATCGTACAGCGGCGTGGCAGAGTGGAGCTTCTTTTTCTTCAGAAACAATATTAGCTGAATACAGACACACTTGCAGAGAGTGCAAGTTCCGTGTCAATATATGTCCATCAAGAAAATGGAAATGACAGAGTTAAAGCTGGACATCCGTAGGACATAAGAGGGAAAACCAGCAAATGTTTTCTGTACAAAATATGATCCAGTTCATCACTGAGTATCAAACAGGAATCACTGACCCTGTTTTTTGTTCTTCCTCAGGACTTTTGCCTGCCACATCTGCCACATCCAGCCCAGTCTAATCATTCTTTCTGCTTTTTGGATTTTGCCACCACAAGCCCTGCCCCCCCTCGACACACCCTCATCTCTGACCCCCCCCAAACCACCCTGAACCTGATGTTCCACCTTTCTAATGAACTGTTTTCAGTGAATCTGGATTCCTGTTTGTACTTTGGGTCTGCAGCCTTTCAGTGTAACAATGACTGCTATTCACTGAGCTATTATTTCAAGTCGCTCTTAGTTTGAATTATGCAGTAGCTCCTTGCAGGCTTGGTGACACCCAGTGGTTAACAGAGCTATTAAAGTTTTCTGTCTGCCAGACATGATTGAGAAGAAAACACTGTTGTGCATAGATAGTGTTTTTGCACAATGCTGCTTTTTACTCTTTTGTCTTCCTGCAAGTGAAGAGTAACACACTTATTTTTTTAAACACATATCCTGTCCATACACACAGGCCGGGAGAGGAACAGAGGCTTAGTTTCCCATGAATGTCTGCAGGAAGAGTTGTGTGCCGGGTCAGGGTAAAACAGTTGACTGAGTAGATGAAAGGAGGAGCGAAGGAGAGGTCTGAATGCTGAGAAGGAATAATGGCTGCATCTGAAACACAATAATCACCTTCATCACCGTACACACCCACACACACACACACACACACACGGTCTGTTATCGTCCGTGATCTGATGTTAGTTTATTTGGGTCACTTTGTCACTAGTTCAAATAGCAGCAGAATAACTACAATATGATGGTGTGTGTGTATACCATATCAGTGTGTCCCTACACACACACACAGCATATCTAAGATATACTGCATATCTGCTTTACCTGTGTTCTTCTATTAGTGTTACGCTACATGTTCGTCATTCATCTCACATTGTATCAAACTATATTTTTAAGTACTTTAAAACACAAATGAGGGGAAACCGTTTACTGCACACTGCTGTTAGAAACTGAAAACAGTACAGCTGATAATTAGACACCCTCAGTAATCAGTACACACATTATTAAAACGTTAATCAAACCAATAACTAATAGCAGTCAACGTCAGACATTCTTATCATTCTTTAGCAGTTACCTAGTGTTTCTGGAAAAAAAAAAATATTATCAGTTTGAAGTAAACTAAAGTTCCATGCACTGTCTGGGGAAAAAAAAAAAAAAACTCCCGTTAAGAAATCTGACATTTGAACCATTTCTTACATGAAACACGAGATAAAGGATGTCATATGAATACCCAGATAGCAGACCAACATCAACATCAGCACTGAATTAAACTGTCATTGAATCAGTGTTGCTCAACAGTGAAATATAACATTGGTTTTTCATCAGGTTTGCACCCTGAAATAATTTGAGTTATTTCAATGATGAAAAATAGATCAAGACAGATGTAAAATCAATGTTCAATCGCTGTTTTATCATTGAATCAACATTGAAATAACATTAATTAAACCCACTGCCAGATGGCCATGCTTTCTGAGTACAGTCTGACTGTCAGTTTTACTGTACAAACTTTACATTTTGATTTTGTCACGTCAATCAGTCTTAATCTGCCTTCTGTCATTAGCTGTAGTATTTTACTGTGGATATTAAATGGTTTCTCACTAAAATAAGCACTGGTTGAGAATACACAACTGCAAAACACTGTTAATTCTCTGTCTATCATGCGTGTGATGGTAATTTACCAAAGTAACTACACGGTTTCCTGCTTGTTGCTGAAGAGAGCTCACCTACTTTCTGGTAATATTAAACATGACTTGATTTTATCAGACTGTCAAGACAAGACAACTGTTACAACTCTTGTAATCTTAAATGTACATGATGCAGAGCAGCTGACCTGCGGTAACATGTAGAGGAATTATTGTGTTGCCAAAAAAATCACAAATCACACTGTTGTCACTTAATAGGCTTAACTAAAGAATGAAGCTTGTAAGACTTATGACCAGGTACATAATGCAGACAAACCTACTAAACAAAGAGAAACACTTTGTTCAGTTGGTAATCCAGTCTTAGAGACCTTTTACTCACATGGACATGTATTGTATTTGTATCTTTCCTGAGCCTTGTCCTCTGATGCCCCTTCTTTGATCGATGGTGAATATTGA
This sequence comes from Larimichthys crocea, assembly GCF_000972845.2. Classification (NCBI taxonomy): domain Eukaryota; kingdom Metazoa; phylum Chordata; class Actinopteri; family Sciaenidae; genus Larimichthys; species Larimichthys crocea. The sequence goes on along the minus strand of NC_040033.1, from coordinate 20,381,848 downwards.
CTGTAAATAAAAGCAACCCGAAAAACATGCTTAGGAACTCACAGTAATATTTTCATCCATGAGTTGCTGGGTAAGACAGCAGCCCCCACGTAGCCCGAGAGGCAAGAGACTGCAGCAAAATTAGATGCCGACTTTTTTTTACATTTGTAGCATCACACCCATGGGCCACTCTGAGCCCTTAAATACCCACCTAAGACTTGACAATTATTGCTTTCCATCATCCTCCCCCTGTAAAAATGTGGATTTGTCTCATGCATCAAAAAACAAACTCAATGACAACCTGAGACAGAGAAACACGGAGGCAGTGTAAGAGAAAAAAAGAGAAGGAGTGATGCAGATAAAGCTTTATAAGCAGGTGACAAAGAACACAGGGAGGTGTTAGGATGAAGAGTTGGCAGATAAGTACCAGCTGTCAAAGACATTTTATCTCCCCGCTGAATGTTTGCTGGTCAGATGGAATGGACTGGAGGTGCGTTGGCTTTGTATCACAGACAGCCAGGTGCTCAGAGAGAGGATTAGCACCGGCTATCACTGTCACCGCTGCTATCTGCGCCATGTGCAAGGATCACAAACAGACACGCACTCAGACATTTATTCAATGGACAGCAGTTTGTATTGGAAATCATTATTTTGCTCAATGTAAACCCAAAATAGTTAACCTTTTATTAAATGCCACATGTGGTCCAGTCACTGTGCTAATAAGGTGGATGAGATCAGCGCCTATTCAGAGCCTTTAATTAGAAACACCATAATAACAAAGATTTTCACAGTACATTTGAGTGTAACATCTGTGTGTATGATAGTAAATATTAAGAAATGTTTTGTTTCTGACACAATCCCTGATCACTGGTGTATTTATCATGCTGCTTTCAGCTCACTGATTCTTGTATATCTTGTATTTATTTATTTATTTTATTTCAGACAGTGACCCCTTACAAGACAGAGAATTCATCAATATAAGGTGTCTATTAAAAATATTTGCACCATCTCATAGCAGAATACCCATGATGTCACATTTTGGTTCAATACAAAGACCAGAATATAGAGGGGAACAAAAAGATAACTTTAATAATTTATTTACAGGGAGGTAATAATAATAATAATAATAATAATAATAATAATAATAATAATAATAATAATAACACAAGGCGGATGATAAGTCCAGGCAAAAGCAGACTAAATCAGATAAATGCAAGAAAATCCAATCCAAATCCAAACAAAGGACAGAGGAACTTAAACAGGAGTAGGGAACAGAACGAGTACTCAGAAACAGACACTGAACACAGTGCAACCTGACAAAGGAAACCAAAGAACACAGCAAGTAAAAACAGTGCAATAAGTGAAGACGAGAGGACAAGAAACAAGTGATAAGCACTCACGGACGAGTATAACTAAAAAGGCTGGAAGAGATCATTAAAATAGTCAGAAAACACAAAGGTAAGGAGTAAAGTAACACATGACACAAGGAGAAGAAACAGGAAAAAATTGACCATAAACCAAAACAATGACACATGAGGCCTTCTTAACTTTCAGGACCTACAAAAACTGAATCCCTTATGGAAGGTCGGAAGGATGTTTATTTTAAGATTCTTCATAACAGAGATCTTGAACGATGCTCACTTTCATTTAATTCATTGAATGTTGTCACTGCCATGCCAGATACATATGGCATACGATTCTTTGGAATGATGTCATGGAAGAATCCTTTTTGCAAAGAACCTTTTAGCAAGAGGTTAATTTCTACAACTGGTTCTTTGAAGAACCCCAAAAGTGCTTCAAAGAACCATCAACAAATGGTTCCATAAGGCACCAGAAATAGTGCTCCAAAAAACTTTAGAGAAAGTAGAATCAAAGAACCATTTTCATCTCTTTAGAGCCTCTTTTAAATGGCTCTTTAATAAATGTCCAGAATAAATTGTTCATTTGAAATAAGTTTATTATGGGTAGGTAGGAACTTACTTCACATTATCATCCAAGTTCACACCAACCAGGTTTCTGCAAGTTCAAAGTTAAACACCCTTCTCATGGGTCCATCATACCAACCAACAAACGAATAAAGCCAAGTAGTGTGGTTCTTCAATCTATGAGGGCTCCTTGTGGAGCCAGGGAGCCTTTTGAAGAACCTTTTGATGAACACTGCAGTCTATGCACACAGATGCAGACAGGATGGAAACCCTGTACATGGCCTGCATGGAAACACTGACAACAGGCTGTAGGCTCTGTGAGATTAAATTGCTTTACTAATTCTAATCCGACCTTTGGCTGAAAAAGATCTTTACCTCCACCTGATAAGTTTGTTTGACTTGACTTGTTTGCTGCTGACTGGCTCACTACTATGTAGTGAGTGTAGTTTGTCATCTGGGAAATCACACAACAAATACATCTCACAAAGGTCCACTGTCTCCTGAAGACCTGCTTGTACTTTACTTTTCTTCTTCTTCTGTGTGTTTGACTCTCACATATTTCTTCTTATTGGACTGAGCCACCTACGCTCTCTCCACAAGGAGAGAAGGGGTTGGGGTGAGTCACTCCACAGCTTATTATCAGACTTTTGCTCATGTGCACGAATGATCCCAGCAGGACGATGAATGCATCTTTTATATAAACAGTGTCACACATCTTTGATTAGAATAGCAAGTTTGTTGCCAGGCAATGTGTTAAGTATGCTTTTAATTATGTGTTTAGGTGTGAGTGCTGATGTTTGAGTGTGTTTGTGTGACTGGTGGAGGTTTTAAATTGAAGTAGAAAAACTTGTATCTCTGCAACTGTTGGGAATCTAAGAAAACTGTCTTGTTACAGCTTAAGGCCCCGAGCAGACAGCATGTTTTTTTGTTTTTTTAGCAGCCTGAGGCAGCTTTTTGTAATTGTTTTCTTTAAGAGTAAATTTTGCACAAAACACTGCTTTTGCGTTCCTGAGTGCCCCCCATTTTTTCTGTTCTATGCACCTTGCATTTTAAACCAATAGCAGCTCACTGTAAACAATTCCTTGTGCAAAATGCATCTAAATCTAAACCCAATATATAACTATTTATTATAACTTTAAAAGAAACTTTTAAAGAAATGCAATTCTGTGAGCTTTATGCCATCTGGCCATGGTTCAAGTCATTCATTCATGTCCCACTCGCTAATACAGTTGTCCCTCGCTATATCGTGGTTCACTTTTCGTGGACTCGCTGTTTCGCAGATTCTTTTAGTGTAATTTTGCATGCTTTTTTTTACAGCGTACTATACAGTATGAGCGCGCATTGTGTTCTGCGTCCTAAATTGGCTAAGGGAGAACCGCACATGTGTTCTGCGTCCTGATTAACTAAGGGAGTACTGTACAAAATGCGTGTAAAAAGGTGTATAAAAGTGTGTGGTTAGGGGTTTTACGGCCTTAAAACATGTATAATAATTGTAAAACTTACTTCGCGGATTTCATTTATTTCAGGTTATTTTTAGAACGTATCCCCCGCAATAAACGAGGGACCAATGTACACTCTATACTCTGGTAGTACAACAGTGAATACTTATGTACTGCTTGCCAGATGACAGCATGGGGGTGGTTTTGTCTTTCAGTACCCTTTAGCCTCTGCTCAGGCACCTCACCTCACGGATATAACTGATGCTTAGTGGATGGGTACCCATGATGTGCTGGGCAGTTTAAATCAGACAATTGATTGTCTGGATGTGACACGTTAGATCCCATGACATCCCGGGAACATTCTCATTACAATGTAGAGTTTCTCTCTGGACGTGGAGCAGCTTCCTCTTCTTTTCTCAGTTTCGGACTGTTTCATCCAGTTTTTTGTACAATATTTCAAATAAAATATACAAAAAGATTTAGTGATTTAATGGCATCTAGCTATATAGTAGGTGACTGCAACCCCTTCGCATCACCCCCTCTTCTTTGCATGAAACCAGCCTCTGCAGTCTAGATGTGAAAGTGCTCGATAGCCTAATCTAGCACTTCTTGCTTGATTATTATTAATCAACAAACTGGTGATCCTGTCTATTTATTTTATTACTATCACATGGAATAGATCATAAAAATAGGAAACACATTCAACTGTAAAAGTAGAATTTGAACCATAAAATGTAACAAAAGATCAGTGGCACACCACAGGCAGATCTCCTGGTCAGCAGTGCTTTGTTGTTGGCAAATGTTGAGTACAAACGTGATGATTTATTTGTGATATATTAGGTTAGAGTTTAGTTTATGAAGCACAGGTTTTTGGATTTAAAGTAATACCCCTTACACACATCACCGTGTTATAAACCTGTATGTGACTAATGCTAAATTGGAGCAACACTGGTTTTGGTACAGGTAGGTCCTTTCCCATATATATATATATATATATATATATATATATATATATATATATATATATATATATATATATATATATATATATATATTGCCAATTGCAGCAGCAGTTACTACACCATTAATCTGACAGTAATACATTTATTGTTGAAGCTGCAAACTCATCTTAAATGATAAATGAATAGATCACTTCTACTTCAAATAACATGATACACTGTTAATAATGTTATTCAGACCTAATTCAGTTAATGCTGTAATTAACACATGGATTCAGTGTAATTATATTTGACAGAAAAATTGTTGAAGGAGGAATTTTAATTGTTTTGAGAAGTCATTTTTACAAACAGTGATGACTGATTTCACCCTGTGTATCAGCGAGTCTGTACTGTGTGTATGTGTGTGAGAGTGTGAGTGTGTCTATCTAGGCATATAGTTTATAGTTTATACAGTGTATACTTGGTGTGTGTGGTCAGGCAGAGAGCAGCACACATCATCATTTAATGATGGCTTAGCAAACTGTACATGTACACTCGACAAAGATGAATGATGCTCCCAGCTGGTAGAAACTGCTGCATGACGCCTCCATCTTTCTCTCTCTCTCTCTCTCTCTCTCTCTCTCTCTCTCTCTCTCCATCTCTCTCTCTCTCTCTCTCTCTCTCTCTCTCTCTCTCTCTGAAGTCTACAGTTAGTAAGCTGGAGCATCTGGGGTCCACTGGGGCAAGCGAGGCAGAGAGCAGAGCTATAGGGGCCAAGTCTTTGATTTTCCTGTCACGGCTGCTTACAATGATTAATGCCTGGACTTTGGGGCCACTCTGTGTGATTATGGGGCCCACAAGCTCCCGCTCCTCTTGTACTGCTAACTGCGATGTCTGCAAATACATATATCTGTATGCACACACACACACACACACACACACTCCTGTTCTACTTAACAGCTGAAAATAGTGTGTGCATTCCCAGCATTCCCAGGGCCTGTCCATCCTGTTTGAGGGCCTAAGAAAGAAAAAAGCTCAACATTGTGCATCAGAACTGAGGATCTCTACAGATATGTCTGTAAGCCCTGCATCCACCCTAACTTCCACCTACTGCCTATGTTGACTTGGCATGGCACTATAATAACGTCACCTGACTTTTTTTTTTTTCACTATGAACGCTAGATGGCGCTGTCACTTGTACACGGTAAACAGTAAACAGTTTTAGGGCTCCGGATCTTTGGTTTCATTGGTTTGGTCACTTGTTCTCACTCTCAAGTGGTTAAATTCACAGTTTAGTGAGTGATCGTTGTTTCAAAATATCACACTGCCTTGTATCGTTAGTGACACAAGTCAGTGTTCAATGTCATGTCAATGTTGACTTCTTTTTAACTCACACATTAAAATAAATGACATTACGTATATATTTTACCCCAAACCTGGTCATTTTGGTGGCCGAATTGAACCCCACTGCAACAGTCTGTACATTGGGTATTTAGTATTGCTAACTTGGCCGCAGAGCCCTGCACGTGCAAAACTGATCAAAAGGTGGGCATGAGAATGTGCTGCAAGTGACAGAAGATGCCCCGCACATACAAATCTAATGTTGCGTGTCCGTCACAGGATAAAAACATGTAGATTCTTTTGTGTAATGTAGTTTAATCTCATGACGTTTTAAAAAGGTGTTCACATACACACTCCTGGGAGCAGGCACTATTTGGGTGATTTAGGGTGTCATCACTGACTTGTGTCAACGTGTCGTGTCCTGTATCTACCACAGCAGCTTTGCAACACTTCAGTTAAGCATCTTGTGTGCAGTGAAAAGAATATAAAACGTGAAAGATGTGCTACTTGACCTCATGTGTAATAGGCAGAGCTGGCTGCTGACAAAAGCTTGGAGAGCCAGTCGGTGCATTAGGGGCACAGGACAGCATCAAAACAGTGCAGTCATATGTGCAGATTGCCCTCCGTGTTGTAAAAGGATAATATTCACATCAGCTTATTACCTGAGCATCACAATAAGGCCTCTACAAAATCTTGTGTGCTTTACGTACAGCTGGTACAGTGTGGATATGTTTATTTAATTATTTAAAGCTTGTGACACAATCTGTGTAACTGTATATGCTTTTTAAAAAGAATTCCAGAAGTTTCTACAGAGCAAATCTGATATACCAATGTGACATAAAGAATGAATTAACAGATTAGTTTTCATATTTATTGGAAAGGAGGAGCAGAACAACAGAATATTTGTAGTATTTAATCTATATGGGGCTATTACAGTGCTGGTATGCATGCTCAAGGCTATGTAATTACAGTCAGTGTTGGGTCATAGTTGATTGAGGAAGTGGAGATCCCCTGAGTTATATAATGGTGTAAACAAACACAATTAAGAAAATATACTGGCGGGTTGTTGTTCAGCTTAGTCGGTAGAGCAGCCGCCCCATGTACAAAGGCTCAGTCCTTTCCACGGCAGCCCAGGGTTCAAATCTGACCTGTAGCTCTTTCCCCATCTCTCTCTCCACACACTCTTCAGCTGTCTCTAGCAAAATAAAGCTCAAAAAATTAAGAAAATATACTGAATCTACTTTGTTGCATCAACAAAAAAAGCTACATTTTCTGTTCATCAATAAAACCTATATTGTTTATGTCCTTTCCCCCAAAACACTGCCTAATGCACACGTCACAATGCGTGCACAGCTTGTAAACAGTCATGAACAGCACTGAGACCAGCTATCTGATACATTTCAATCCAGCCACAATGCTCTGTATGGAAGAACTGTGCCGTCTCATTGTGACTGACAAAGGCTCGGCGAGCAGCGCGCCCATCTTTTCAGCCTGCCTGCGATAGTGATCAGCGGCGGTCAGCCATGCCTCTCCGCCTGTGAATACCTCACTATTTGATCTGGTATTAGCAGCCTTTACAGGCTTTAATATGTAGGATTATCTCCTCTTCACTTCTATGTAACGCTCTTGACCTCCCCTGATCACCAAGAGTCAGAGAAATGGAAGAAGAAAGGAGAGAGAGAGAAAGGTGGGGGGTGGTATGGAGAGGGAATGGAGGATGGAAATCAAGGACAAAGACAGAATGAGAAAAAGGAAGGGAAGCCAACTGGAAAGGTGGGAGGAGAGAGTGGCAGAGGTAATTAAGGATAAGACGAAGAAAGGAGGAGAGGGAGGAGGGAGGAAGAGGACATGATGAGGAGAGAAACCAGGTACTCCTTTAAGCGAGCGAGAAAGATGAGAAAAACAGCTCAGCCTATCCAGTATTATATTTTAAGTCAATGGTTTGTGATAATGTGCTTATGAGTCTGCAGCTTCTCTGTTTTACCTCCTCTGTGGATGAAAAGGGCTTGTGCAAGCTTTAGCAACTTTAAAACACCTCACTGGTGTAGTACAAAACAAGACACTGCTCCATGTTTGCAGTACTCATTCAAGGATCTACGGCCAGGCTAGCAGCTAGACTTAGGCACAGGGTGGCCAAATGCTCACATCAGCATGCTAACATGCTTACATAACATATTTTAGAGTTATGTTTCACATGTTATATTTGAATGGATAAATAAAAACTTTAAAGTGCTGGTTGCACTAAACAAGAACAGGACCACTGTAGATCAGTGTTAGTAGATGTAACTGCAGTTCATCTGATAGTTGAGACAGTTCAGTTAAGTGCTGAGGTAAAATCATCTGTTATCCCACTAATGTATCAAGAATACTACGAATAATTAGGAATAGACAAAAGAAAATGGTGGCACAGTGGTTCAGTGGTTAGTACTGTCCAATCTCAGCTGGGTCAGCTCCACCCCTCTGTGACCCCGATATGGAGCGGTTATTGAAAATGGATGGATGGAAAATGGATACAACTTGGTGTTAGTGATCTAAGTCAGTAAAAAGACTCGGACCTCCCAACACTGACTCTGGGACAGTAAATTGAACTGATCTTTTTTTGAGTCATTTCGTTCATTTCGTTCATTCACTAGTGCAGCGCTGTAGCCCTCTTGTGGCTGATGTAAACGTGACAAATGAATGAAAGATCGATCCGTATGAACGGACCGCTGTGTGTACTACTCCTCACACAGCCTGAGCTGCCTGTCACGTGACAAATGAATGTGAGACTCAAAGTCTGAACTAATCATTTCTGTTTCCTGTCCGGACTGAGCTTATGTAGCTGCCATGTGGCGAAAAATGAACGAATCACTCGCTGAGAGTACTCATTACTCCTGAGTCATATGAAATGTTAGTTCAAACTGAACGATACATTTACGACCGTCACACCACCACTTTGTGTCACGTCCCCTCAGAGCATGTCACATCATTGTAATTGTACAATATGTTTGTGTTGATCTGTTCTGTACACATGACATCTATTGCACGTCTGTCCGTCCTGGGAGAGGGATCCCTCCTCTGTGGCTCTTCCTGAGGTTTCTTCCACCTTTTTTCCCTGTTAAAGGTTTTTTGTGGGCAAGTTTTTCCTCACTTGAACCGAGGGTCTAAGGACAGAGGGTGTCACTCCCTGTACAGATTGTAAAGCCCTCTGAGGCAAATATACTTTGTGACTTTGGGCTATACAAATAAAATTTGATTTGATAGTTCTGTATTTTTACTTAAAGCAACATTTGAACACAATTTGAACCTTTTGTGTCTCTTTCTCCGGCTTGCATCACTCTGCTAAGCCCCTCCCACCAAATCCACAAGTTCATATGGCAGCAGGCAACCCTGCCAAACCTCATCCCTTGTAGGGTTTGCTCTCCACAGTCAGAGCCTCGCCAAGAGCCCGTTCCCACTTGCAGCGACTTGTCACCCTTCCAGCACTTTTCGTGGCTCCAGGGCAGAGCGCCCCAGGCTTCAGAAGCAGCTGCGACCCTTCTAACAGCAGGATGAGTGTGATACACAGACACACACACACTCACCACTGTCACACCTTCAAAGTTATCCCCTCTGTTGTGAGGGCTATTTTCCAGTCAAGGAAACGGACAGAAAAATGATAAAACTGGCCCAAAAGTTCTGTAAAATTATGAGAGGTTTGGAAAGAAAGAACAAGCTTCATGTTGGATCTTTGACCACTTTGCGTAAACATCATCATTTGTGTCACCCTGTTTTTGTTTGCCACTATGTCTTTGTGTGTGTGTGTTTATGAGAAAGTGTGTGCCCTATAAAGCCTGAGTAGATTACTGTGGAAGCTCCCAAGTGTGAATATGTCTCAACTGTGTGAAACAGAGCAGTCAACTTCAGGCTCCATCAGCTGCTCAGTCAACCTTCCTGATAGAGAAATAGAGATGAGGTTCTACAAGCCTTGATGCTGGGATCAACAAGACAGAATATGACAGACTCTCCATTAGCCCCCGAGCTGTCCCCAGCACACTGCAGACAGGTTTGGAGTCTATTGTACTGCTGCATTTCACAAAGGATAAAGTATAATTGTCACACTGGCAGAGGTGAACTTGGCATTTAATTCTCTACGAACTCTCCATCCGCTACTTTATTTTCAAAGGATTCCATGGCTTACACTAGAAAACGTTAAAGTGACACTGTGTAGAAATCAGTATTTTTGTGATTTGGTGCAGCCACTTTGGCTGTGGTAAATATGTTTAGCTGTACTCGAGTATTCTGATTACATTACATCTGATCAAAAACTAGCGAGTCAACAACTTTGTTAACAGCCAAACATCAACCAGGTCACCAACAGCAGACCCAGCAGCAGCTAATATTACTGACTAGTCCAACAGCAGTCAGCCCAGCTCGGCGTCTGTCTTTCAGCCTTTTATTTCACCAAGCTCTCACCAACCACTAAAAGTCAGTCCCACATTTACTCTTGTCCAGCAGCTTCTTGTTCACTTTCTCATTTTCTCAGCTTCTTCCATTAACGTCTTTGGTCTTTTTGCCTCTCTCATTACGTCCGCCCAGTTACATTGCCCACTAGCCCAGCACCTTACCAAGGCAGCTTTTGCATATGTCCTGGGCCTGAAAACCTCCTCTCCTTGGAGGACCAAAACATATGTGGTACAAACACAACTCACAGTCTGGGCAGCCTGGCTAACATTAGCTAACAGCAACTACAGTTGGCAGCAGTTTACTTCACTTCACGACTGTCTATCAGGAAACTTTGTAAATTATTCATTGTGTCCATAAAATTATCCAGTTTCACCAGAATCAGTCAAATAGTTGGTGGTGTTACGTACGTCTTGTAGGTGTTAGCACAAAGTTACATAGTACAAGAAGACACCATTCACCTGATATACAAAAATCTTTAATCTAATTATGGTTATAAATTTAACAATGATGCCTTAATTCTTTTTTTTTTTTAAATACTATTTATTGTTAGTGTTACACTTGCATAAAGTTTGTAGACTAACAAGACATAGATGATGAATAGTGATAATAAAGGTCAAAGTCAGAGCTATCCTAAATTTAGGTTAGGGACACTGGTCAAGCTTCCAAAACACTCAATCCTACAGTCCTCATAATGCAGTCAATATCAATAGTGTATAGGTGATATTTCCAAAATTCCAAACAGCGTGCATCATGTTTTCCCTGCAAGAACTCCTGGTGTTGTATTCTTGTATATACCATACTAATGTAAGTGATGTTTTATTACAGCTCTGCAGCAGACATTTAGAAAAATGCAGAATTCAGCTATCTCTATAAAAACATGCCACCTTTGGTCTGCACACATGTACAGTAACTACGCATTATCATTGGGTCAACATGGTAATTTTACTTTAATAGTTCACCATCTGTTAGCCACACTAGCAATATGTGACATTTTCTGACTTAATTGGACTCTGTACTCATCTCATTGCTATGTCACACCTTTACAGTGTGGCTGACTGTGATGGTCCTGCCATCACTTATTTTCTAAACCATTTGGGTCTCCATGTTAGCTTGTTGTTAAAGTGCAGACCTGTGGGAGTGTATATACAGTAGGCTCCATCTTGACATTCTGTAAAGTGACATGGCCTTGCAGACTGAACCTTAAATTGCTCCCACACATGACATAATTGACTGTTAACTAAACCCCTCCCCTTATTGGCAATAGTCCAATCATAGCTTAGCAACTGTAACTAGGGAAGGCATGTCTGTCCAGTTTAGGATTCTCCACTGTGTTGAAGCCGTGTAAACAGGGCTGAAGGAAAGAGAGATAATTGGTACGCAAAGACACCTGAAGGGTTGTGTCTTTCCGAAATTAAAAATACAGATATCAAAAGAATTGTTAAACTGTGTGTTTGTTTACTGCAGTGTAAATGAAGGCTACATATATTAGCATGCCTGGCTAATTGCTATTTACAGTACCACTGATAGTAGTAGAAATCACTGGTAGTAACCAAGTGTTATTTCTTAGACTAAGGAGTATATTGTTGTTCATTTGTGTGGTGTTCACATTATTTTGTGTCAATGTGTGAAATAGTGACATATATATAAAATCCAGGGAGTCACTGTGCTTACTCAAGAAACAATCCCAACACAAAAATCCAGTAACCCAGCAGATTCTCGTCCTAAATCCATTACTTTCCTATGGTAAAACAGTTAATAATGATTCAGATCTTAAAAATGTTAAATGTTAAGCAGTTGTAAGGACGATTTTTACCGATCCGCTGTGTTTGCATATAACTCAATGAAAGCTGCAGAACCAGTATCTGACTGCCAAAGTACAAATGAGAAACCACGTTTCCAGATAAAGCCCCAAACTCACACTGAACTCACACTGTGGTCATGCTGGGCCTTATCACAGACATGCAAATGAGTACTAATTAGCCCTAATTATGGCTCCCTGTCTTCAGTTATATAAAGATGTACAACAGCTATTTCCAGTAATGCTGTTTAAAGAAAGATGTGTTTTATATTGTTACTGAGGGTTCAAGAACACTTCTGAGGTCTCGATCTACAATCCAAATGCTAACTATAGTCATAACTTTGATTTTTGGCCTTTTTAAAGCTTTATTTGATAGAGACCGCTGAATAGTGACAGGAATGTGGGGAGAAAGAGACAGGGAATGACATGCAGGAAAGAGCCACAGGTCGGATTGGAAACCTGGGCTTCCACAGCAAGGACTGAGCCTTCGTACACAGGAACCGAACCCCAGTCTTCCACCTGACATGAGATACTGTCCACTAGACAAACATATACATTTGGAATATAATTCATATTTGTCCAATTATGAATTATATTGTCCAAAACATATTGTTGATTGTTGATATTGACTAAGTTAGTCAGTAAGACAAGTATTGTTATGGTGCAGTCATAGGCAGTGTCCTTAGTTAGGATCCTAGTGGTCTGAAGGTTAAAGCTCTTCTTGCTGGCCTGCTGTATCTGGAACTTTATTCCTGGTTGTATGTTGCTGTTCAGTATTCCAGGATTTAGTCAAGTTACACTGAAACAAAAGACACCACAGTTCCTGATGTCCTGTTGGAAACTGGCACGGGAACCAGTTCTTTATCCAGCACCGGTACATTACACTAAGCAGGAAGCTTGGCAGAGAAGACCTATGTGGCAGTGAATGCAACTGGTGTTTAACCCCTCAATGTTTACCTCAGTGTTTCCTCCGATATTGAGCTGGATGCAGGGGTGGAAACAGAGATGACACAATGACGACTAAGGAATGCCTCAGGGTCCCCCAGAAGGAGATAACAGGACTATGAAGTGACTGCTTACAGCCAAGAAATAGTCTAGCCTCTGTGAAACCACATGTTGTTGTTTTTACACTTTGGGTTTTGTACAGATTACACAAACTAAACACAACTGCCTCACCAGAAGGGCAGTGATGCAATTAATCCTACAAATGGGGATGATGGCAGAGTCTCTCCTCAAAGATGTCCACGTTGTTGCATTCAAATGTTCACATGAAAAGTGACAGAAATAATAAGAACAAAGAGAAAAAGACCACTTGTGACAAACACCTTTTTGAAGCACAGTGAGCCCATTAAAAGTTTAGGTTTTTTAAAGTGGGGTGGTAGTTATCTATAGTCAGGCTATTAGCTACAGTAGATGGTATGATTTAGTTAAGTGAACCTAAATGCAGACGGGAAGGTAGAATGGATAAAATGTAACTTTAAAGACTTACAGGACAGGTAGGTAAGACAAAATTACTAAAATTGGCTGAGGAGTCCAGGTAGAAACAAACTTAATCCAACAATCCAAGATGAATCCCATTAGAAGTCCAATGATAAAAAATCCAGAACTGAGACACACAATGAGCAGGAACATGCAGAGAAGTGCTCAGATAGAATGATGCAGGACTGCTTCAGTTGTATTTTTCAGTCATCATCTCATGTGTCTGACAGAACATTTGTTCAGTACAATCAGTGCTGTGTATACAGGAGCATTGGTTTCACTCTTTGATCCACAAAACTACAGTGACCTACACTCAGTACTAAAAAAATCAATGGTATGTCGTTTCCGGCTCTGGGTCTGGACAGAGTGTGGGTCTGGGTCTGGACACAGACTGCGGTCTGCCTATGTTATAGACTGTACTTTATGTATGATTATGTGAGAGCTGTGTAAATTTAATATTTAGTGATTTCACAGTTAGGATCTTTTATTCAAAAGCTTTGCTCAAATCAAGAACACAAAGAGGACACAAGAGGCTAATCCCCTGAAGACTTGCTGTTAAAATCTGTGAGCAGTGCTTCCATTCCTTTTGAGAACGCATGGGGCGGATGCTATGAAATCCAATTAAATGATCTATATTTTCTAGTCTTCCAACCACTTGAGGTGCTTTTACACAACACTCATTCATCCGTTCACACATTCATGCAAACACAGAGGGCAAAGCCGAGGAGAGGTGGAGCCATCTAAATTCATCTTGACACCAAATTGCAAATGTTGCTGGACTGTTGGTGACACTCCTACCACTTTTCCTGTCTGAAAATATGTAGCACCTGGCAGTTCACTACCCCTCCTCACATAAAACTCCTGTCTCAGGAGAATCCCACTTCACCTGTGCTATGGCCCTACATGACAAATAGAGCTCCTTATGATGATAGATCAAGACAGATTTTATCGTTCTCCTGAGACAATTAAAATAATTTTGAAGTGAGTTGACACAACTTCATTTTCCATTTTGTGGGCTTAAATTTGAGATGAACTCATTCAGAGTTCAGCTTCAAAGTTCCCTTGTATTGAGACAGTAGGAAGAGAGAGAGAGAGAGAGAGAGAGAGAGAGAGAGAGAGAGAGAACCGATTTTTAACTGCTGTTTTTGGTAAATATGACTGCTCCTGTATTTTTTATGGTGTTCTACAGAGAAATAATGAAGTAGAATGCCCTAATGTCCTGGTTGGAGGGCCTCCCTGTGCCTTGGCTGAGATCCATTTAACAAGACCACTCACTGCTGCAGGGTTTACTCCCACCACATCACTACATTTATCATCCTGTACGTAGGTGTAATTATTATATTTAGAGAGCGGAGCCACTGGGACAAAGCTGTGCATAGACAGGTAGCACAGGTCAAATAAAGAATTACTCAGACGGACACCTGAGAAATATCTTTGTGGAGGTGCCTTTCATTTTCAAAGTGCAGATACTGATACCCATGTACAGTTTAACAGACACCACCTGTCAGCCATTCATTACTGCTGCTTGCAGGGCAGATGTCTCTCAGGTACAGGTTCACTGAACAGAGATTTTCATTTCTGGTGCTAAATGTGTCTTATTACAGTGTTTCAGATTCATGAGCTCCTACCTGAGAAAAAGTTTTTTTCATCCTTTTAAAAATCGGACATACGTGGTTTTCATGGGACATCCACAATATGTGGATATATAATATAATAGGAATAATATTTGTAGACAGAATAAGACAAGTAGACAGTCTGATGTTCATAAGTTTCTCCCCGGTGAATGTGAGAAGAAAAATAAAGAAATCAACAAAAACACTCCATCTTAGAGTTCAGATCAGTTTATTTGGGATAAACACAGAAACTCACTCAGTGTGTGACTCAAGGACAGTGTTGAACAGAGCGAGGTGAGAACAGCTTGATGCATGTTTGTGCTGAGAAAAGTTGCTGTCGACAAAACTGTTGAGACTTTGCAGATTTGTGTTGGTTCTGATGTCAATTACTTCTTGTTAAATCTTAAATAAATGTCTAATGAACGAGTCATTGTAGCAGCGTTTGCTTTTTAGCTCCTGCTGTGATCAGACAATTACAGTATAAGTAAGTGTGACATTCCTATGAGGACTGACAGACATTCCAGTGCTAACAAATGTTTTCAATGTGCATCGTATCCTAACACAAGCACATGTTTTTATCAGACTGGCTTAAGCTCGGCAAAACCAAATAACAAAGGCACATTGAAATTACATCTTTTCGCCAGGATTTGTTTTTCTGCCCTTTCTGAAGATAGACGTGTGACTGTGTATCAGAGAGCCAATTGATTTTTCTCTCGGCTGTCTGCTGTTAATGAGCATCAGCAATATAATGCCTGTGATATCTTCCATTTGCTTGAGCGGCGAGAGTGCTACTTTGTCAGACTGAGCATGAAAGAGCTGTGGTTTTCAGCCTGCGAGCCTGTTCCCTCTTTTCCCGCCACCTTCTCATACACTCTTAATGGAAGCAGGACAAAGAGCTGGGTGCGCCGTTTCCTTGTAAATTAGCAGCCTTTGGATGTGTCTCATTTGATCACAAAAAAAGCATGGGGTGCTATGAACTAAGGCTGACTACTGTGTGTGTGTGTGTGTGTGTGTGTGTGTGTGTGTGTGTGTGTGTGTGTGTGCCTCTGTGAAGATAGCAGGCCTTGCCTGCCTCCTACTCCAGGGGGTGGGGGTGGGGTGGGGGGGGGGTGAATGGGAGGTGAACAGAGGGCTGACAACATGGAGCATGTCTGTCACATTCAGCACAGCTCTCCAAGCCAATTCCCTTACAAGGCACTGGCTCCGTCCATGCCCTGAGACAAACCTGCAGCTTCGAGCCATTATGTGTCATTGCTAAACATTTGTGTATCCAAGTCAAATGAACCATGACACCTTTCCGTAATTACTGTAAATAAATGACACTGTGCTGGAATGGAAGTGGCATATTTTCATTGGTACGGGTGCTTACTGTCCTCCGCTTGGCTTTTCTAGGGGATAAACTTGCTCGCAATCATTTTTCCATCCGTCTTTGACTCCTTTCACTATCTTTCACCTGTCCTCTACTGCCAAAAAGCAATTCACCAGAGTGACAAAGAGCAGTTTGCAGATGTAAAATGCCATGAGGAATTGTATCAGTGATGTTTTACACCGGCAAGTCAAATAAAAGCTGGTGTTTAATAACGGCCAATGGAAACAAATATAGGTTGGTCTCCAATAAAGGTTAGAATTATGTATCTACACTCTAATAGAGTGGCTGATACTACATCGTCTTTATACATCATTAATGTAGCATTGCAAATGTTTGTTTGGGTTCAGCATTATGATTCACTACAGTTGAGTGTCACACTTTTCGGTAAATCAAGACAGGTATGTTTCCAAGTTCAGTTACTGTCCATCCATCCATCCATCCATCCAGCAACGCATTCCAGCTCCTCCTGTGTGATCTCGAGGCGTTCTCAGGCTAAATGGCCCAAAGGAAGGTGCCCAGGGGGCCTTCTAATCAGATGCCCAAACCACCTCAGGTAGCTCCTTTCAATGTGAAGGATCGTTACCTTAACATGGTGGTGGGATTTGCATATCTCTGTGGTCCTGGGAGCTGTGTTGTCTGGGGCAGTGGCCCTTGGTAGGACCTCCCAAGACAAATTGGTCCCAGGGGAGGAATCAGACAAAATGCAATTCACAAAGACTCCTTTGTGAGACAGAACATGAGGAGCTGCAGGACTTGCTTGGACTAGGGAAACTGGGGCTTCTGGAGTTAGACATGAGAGGGAAGCTCACCGGAGAGTGTCAGGTGGTGGGCCTTAGCCTACAGTCAAAAAAAACGAAAAAAACAACAACAACAATGTGAAGCTGCTGTCCTGTGGAACTACCACCTGAAGGGATGCTTGATGCGAGTCAGGTGCTTTGTCAGCCAGGTGATAGGAAAAGGTAGAGACCTGGGCGTGCTTTTTCCCTGGTACCTTACTGGCAGTTTATTGACCTAAAACTGGGTTTAATGGGTTATGTTCTAGCTAGGGCTATTATGCTTGAAGCAGACTATGTGGCTCATACTTGGTCAGAATTGCCTGCCCGAAATCCACTCCACATTAGAAGCTGATTCACTGACAAAGCACAGGGATATGTTCTCATATAGCTCAAAGGCTGCTGGTCCACATGTGAAATGAAATTATGTAGATGGGCATCTGATCCAAATCTTACCCTATTTACCCAACTGACCTCCATACACTAGATGGAAAAAATAAATGCTCTTGGTAAGGAATGCAGCCATAAGATCTGGCTCCCTTTTAAGACTCATAATTTATAAATCACTACTAGACCTTTCAAAGCAGAAGATATTTCAATGCCTCACAACACGGTCTGGTTTAGAGGACTCCCGTTTTAAATACGATATAATAAGACAGTTGACTGTTTTATATTGTTCAATATTTATTGAACAAACTAAAAATGAAAGCAGTAATAACTATGCTCACTAAACATTTCTCATGGTCTCAGATTGGATCCATCCATACAAATTCAACAAAGTATTTTATTTTCAGGCTTTTGGACAATGCATTATTTTTATGTAAGATATTTTGCAAAAAAACATCAACATTTAATGCAACACTTCAGAACAAGAGAATGACAGATTTAATGGTAACAAGCCTGTTTCTTGGACTTTTATGGCACACATACAGTATGAGACTAAAACCATTAATATCAGTGAGATGCAGTGCTTCAGCTCATCTTGAAAGGCGTCTGAACTTCAAATCATCTTTTCTGTGCAAATAGAAACAAAGTCCAAAGCTTCATATGGTTTCCTCTGCCCATCACTATTATTTATACTTGACTTTATTGTGTTATGTTAGCTGTCTGACGTAGGTTACAAAGAGAGAGTTGGCACTAAAGCTTGGTATTGAGGTTTATTACCTCTTTCAAAATGACAACAGACTCAGTTTCTGCAAACTCACAGATGGGCCACGTAATGCACATTACCCCGCTGCTTATCGAGCTCCAGTGGCTACCTGTGACAACCTTCAAATCTCTAATGCTTGCCTACAAAGTAGTCTCTGATTCTGCACCCACCTACTTGAATGCCCTTATACAGACATATGTTACCTCCCGACTGTTACGCTCTGCCAATGCATGACGCCTGGCTCTTTCTTTATGTGTGGACATCGGCGTCATTTGTGTCTGAATCTCTGTAACCACAGCAACAATGACATTGGGTAACACACAACTTGAATGTCAAGTGAAACTTTTGCTTTCATTATTTGTCATGCCGTTGCAAACATGTATTGCAAACGTAGATAATGTAGGATATGCTGAAACAAATGGTGTCCTGTATTGAGGGTACAGTGCACTTTATTTCCCTATTCGGGATAATCCTGTATTATACGGGACAGGACTAGTACTAGTCAGGCCAAGTCAAGTCATTTTGCATCCTTTTGTGGCTGCTGCCTAAGTCCCAGCAGTGAGTCAGTGTGCACATTAACAGGCCCTGAAACTGGTGACCTGCAGTTAATAATAATTACTGTGTCTGCCATGAAAAAGGCCTATTAACCTGTAACATAGGGCCACACAACGCAGTCTGTGACTGCAGGTATTGACCATCTGCTCTGACATCACTGATGTGAGTGCACTTCCTTCTAAAACAGGAGCATGGGGGTTTCAGGACTCAAATCAGAGAGCTGTCAGTACAATGGGAACCAATTAGTGTCATGTAAATCTGCATTTATTTTGGAGTTTTCAGTTTGAGTTCTGAGTGTATTTTCCCTGCTAGCACTGACTGACACAAAATACAGTCTTCTCATGCTGGTTGTCAGAAAGTAACATCCAAGTCAATTGAATCAATTTTTCTATATGAACCATAAATCAGATGACTACATAGAGCATACTGTAACAATAGATTAAGACAGCCTTAGTGACAATCCACATTGAGCTGTCACAGCTCCACGAAAAACATTTATAGTCTCATCAACTTATAGACAGCCATTTTCAGTGAAGCATCTCTGATTAACCCACTGTACACTGAACACACAGGTAGAGAATAGTTAACTAGCTGGTGAGCTCAGTGGAGTGAATATTGGACTCATCAGGTGGACACAATTGAACATCATAATGAATAAAATACATTTTCATGATGTGTGGATGTGAAAGTAGTTAACAGTCCTGCTACCCAGTCATGAAGTGGACTTGGTGCTCTGGCATTGAGTCTTTCTTCTCGTACATACTGGTTATCATGCTGGTCAACAGCTCTGGGCAACATCTTTTCACGAGGCACAGATGATTGTCAATCCTGCGGCTCTCTACATTCCACATCAGGTCTACTGTACTGTTTGTCTACATTATGTGCAAAGTGACGATGGACTCTGTGTCTCTAAAACTCAAACTTTAATCTGTAAAACTGCAGCGACTGCTTAAACTCCCTGTGATCTCATGTATAGCTTACTTATTCTCTAAGAAGATAAGTCAACTCATGTTTGATATCCAGTACTTTTAGGCTTTTCCCGATTTAGTTCAGATCGTGTGCGAGTGTTAACAATGATTCAAGATGTTTTTTTTTTGTTTTTTTTTATTTGTTCTTATTTGTTCACACCCTCTCAACTCTTTTTCACTCATATAAGGGGTGACACTTCTTTAGCAGGGATGGGGTGAGGTTCCAGACTGTCACTTTCATAGACAAAATTGTTTTTTTTTTTTGTGATTGGGCGGAGGCTTTGTTTTATGTAGGGACAAGGGATTGATGGAGACCAGGTGGCAGTGTGGCTATCATGACTATCATTACACGATCTTGGAATGTGCAAGGCTGAAATCATATTTAAAAACAAATGAGCTTCATGGACTGGCCTTTTTTGAAGACACCTATTAATTGGCAAACGATTTGCAGAACAGATATGTTACTGCATCTTCATCAGCACAAAAAAGAATAGAGGTGTTGTAATCCTTTCCAATACATGGATCTACTGTACATACAGACAAAAACAGCATTTCTCTCTGTATATGCATGTAATTATTTGTTGCTCAATGTGACTACTTAGCTAATAAAATATATGAATTAAGACTGAAAACAAATATTGACATTAATGCAGTCTGGACAGAACTGGGATCACTGAGTCAAGAGAACAATGTCTGGCATCCAGTGCATTAAGGAAATGGGCTATAGATTGTTCTGTTGTAGATGCTTGGTGGACTGAACACCCAACAGTGAGAGAATTCACTTGTTTCTCTTGGCTTGTTTCTCTTTTTCTTGCACTGACTACATTTTCACCTATGCACAGCTGTGTGCTAAAATTTCTGATCTTGAATTACCTGTCTCTTTCAGATCACAGAACTGGTAAAATAACCATTCTCTACTACAGAATGTTCGTGATTCAACTCCACACCACTGCAGAGTGAAACCTTCCTAAAAGAAAGGAGAGAATAAGGAAAGATTCATCTATTGCAATTAATTGACAGTCATGGTCCTCAGACATTGAAAGGCTGTATCAATAACTGGGTTTGTTGAATAAATCCATTGCAGCATCTTTGGAAAATAGAAAAAGACATCCCATTTTGGCTTCCTTGCATTGGCTACCTATTAAATCTAGAATAGAATTTAAAATTCTTCTCCTTACTTACAAAGCTCTTCATGGTCAGGCACCATCGTATCTAAAAGAGCTCATAATACCTTACTACCCCTCTAGAACACTGCACTCTCAGGACGCTGGGTTCCTTGTGGTTCCTATAGTCTCCAAAAGTAGATTGGGAGCCAGAGCTTTTAGCTATCAGGCTCCTCTTCTGTGGAACAAACTACCTTTCTGGGTTCGGGAGGCAGACACGGTCAACACTTTTAAGAATAGACTTAAGACTTTCCTTTTTGATAGAGCTTATAGTTAGGGCTGGCTCAGGTCATCCCTTAGTTATGCTGCCATAGGACTAGACTGTCGGGTCTCTCTCTCTCTCTCTCTCTATGTCCTTTTTTTTCCTGTTAAAGGTTTTTTGTGGGCAAGTTTTTCCTCACTCGAACTGAGGGTCTAAGGACAGAGGGTGTACTATTTGATTTGATTTAAACAGTGCACAACCAAGCCTCATGCTAGCACTGAAACGGAAAACCAACAAAAGACATGAAAATATAACCTCTCTTAAATCTACCACAGACCCAGTATAAATCTATCATAACTCCTCTCTGTGCATCCAGGATAAGTTGTGACATCCAATCCTGCTCTAGTTTTTTAAACCCACTGCAAGATCACATTGATCCTTTATCTTCATCTGAACTCCACATAAAGCTCGCTGCCAGTGAATAAAGGGAAGTCTCCAAGCTTAATGTTTACCCCCAGAATTTTATTTAGCCTCTGGCCCCAGGTAGAAACCCTCTCTGGTTGCATATGATTCTCTCTGCAATTTCAAAGGGTTCATTCTCTAAAAGGATTAACACAACCAGAATCTCTCTACTTTAAAATATAGGTAATGATCCACAGGCCCTTGGTCCATTGACCACAAACCTTGACCAGGAAGTTTAAGGTTTATTTCAACCTAACCAGAGTTGACAGATCAGAAATGACAAAACAATGGGTGATTTTGAGTCATGAGCTGTGAAAATGTGACATACACTGTAATAGTTTAAGCTTATCTGTGGTCTGTAAGTAATGTAAGAGAAGGCGAGGTTCACAACTTTGCCAGGTCACAAGTATCACTGCACTTGGAAAATGTGTTCACTTGCCCTCAAAAATCAACTTCCAAGAATTTTGAAGAACTGATTTGTCTCCAGACACAATTTGCAGCCGATTTTTGGTGGTTTGGCAGCGACTCAGGGCTGCTGAACATGTTTTACACATGGGAGAGTGCCACCTCTCAATTACAGTAAAAGGGGAAATGACAGGATGAACCGTGAAGACACTGTGCTATTCATTTCTGCAGATTACTCTTCAATATCAGCCGACAGATTAGCTGAGAGAGGCTCGGACAAATAGTCCCAATTGTGGCTGTCTGCACTGCAAAATGTGTGGTCATTACCTCCTAGGCAAGAGAGTGGAGAGATACGTCCTTCTCTCTAAGTGTGTGTGTGTGTGTGTGTGTGTGTGTGTGTCTTAGCAAGCCTCGAAGAATGTGTAACCCAGAGACACTTTGCCCACACAAGAGTTTGTGTGATTGTGTGGACATGAAATGGCCTTAAATTGTCCTCGTGGCCATCAGGCACTGCAGTCATGGTTTCCAGGTGATGTCCGCTTATCTCCATGGAGACGTGTCGTTAAGGGAAGTCGTTAGGTGCCTGTTAGCCAAGGTCTTTCTGTGGAGATAACGAGATTTGTGCTGACATGTCAGCCAGGATGGTCTAATGTAGTGTTTCTCAAAGGGCGGGGTTGAGACCCAAAGATGGTGGAGAAAAACTTTCAGAGGGTCACAGAAAACAGACGACATATTCCAGTTCACTTCATTCAGGGGAGTACCACAATATCTTGAACTGCTTCTTTAAGCAAGAAAAATTGACTCACAGTGTAAAAATAGCTTTTTAATAATTAAAAAGTAGCAACTCTCAGGTACAGTTCCATGACTGAATTACTATAAGCCACAGGTTCACAGTATCACAGGAGGAGTGGGGAGGAATAGGAGAAGGACCCAAATGCAGGCAGGCGTGCATTACAAAATCTAATTTGAAGTTGACCAAACACCCCCTAGTTTCTGTGGTAATGATGAAATATCTTTAATAAAAATCTGTGACACCATGTCTGACAAGGAATCTCATCTTATGCAGCAGACAGCATGAGTGTGGGCACTATGGCCTGTTTGTATGGTTGTTGTATCGTTCCACCCCTTGTGTCCACTCAATCGGGCCCTGTACACTCTGAGTCGATGTGGGTCCTGGGAGTTTTTAAAGGTAGCAGCCTGTGTGCTGCATTTCCTTTTCCCTATTTTTTGTAACAATAGTATATAAAGTCCAGAGAACAGGGGAGGAATCTTGTGGGCTCATTTTCCACTTCTTCTCACTCTCAACTCAACAACTCAACCCTCCATTACTGGTAAGTGTCCTGCTACTAGCTCCACTACCAGCCAAACAAATGGTAATAATACAGAATAACATGCAGCTCAGTTGGTGCAGATAGGTGTGATCAGTATGCAGAACAGCAACTGAAATAGTGATGGTGGTGGTGGAATATGTTCATACGTATGTTGTTGAATATTAAACATGTTATACAGGTCATAGTGGATTCATTATGACCTGTATAACAAGGTTCACTTTCACACTGCACTGTTGAAAGCGGACCAAACCGCCTGGACAGTGTCATGCAGTTACAACAGCTGCTCATTATGGTCAGTATTGCCTGAAATGAGCACTGACCAGGAAGAAAAAAAAGTGGACCAGAGTTGTCTTGTTTGGTCTGTTCAGATGAGCTTTCACACCTGCCCAAACGAACCGGACTGTCCAAGGAAACAAACTTTGGTCCATTGAAAGCGGTGTGAAAGCTCCCCTTAGCGTGAGTATTTCTGTTTGCTTCCTGGGATCCCAAAGAGGAGTCTGTTTATTGAGATAACTCACTTAGTTGAACTGGTTGTATAATATGTATAATATATAATATAATATGTTTATATATAATTTGTATAATATACGGTGGACTTCAAATTCTTGTGTGTGTGAGGGCTGGCATCTACATTTAAAGCACCACCCTGTCAGGTGGGGCCAGAGGGAGCTCCCCGCTTTTACAGGGACAGGTGAGGGCAATTAGTACCTCTTTGTCTGAGGCCTGGTTGTGTGGCAGGGTTGCTGTGGCTGTGCGGGTAAGGGAGATTGAATGAGAAAGATGTGTTATATTGCCTTATGGGAAAACTAATTAGGCCTTTTGTATATTAAGTTTGTGGTGTGCCGGTCCAGGTGATCCAGTTGAGCTCTGTGGTCCTGTGCTGAAGAGGTATGTGTTAGTGAACTTTGGAGTTTCATTAAACTGTAAACCTATCACTAATTATATGATCATCTCTTAGGAAAAGACTCAGCCCTTCCCGTTTTAAACCAGAGTGGAGCCCGCAACTACTGTGTCACTTTCCAGCTGAGCCCCACATGACTGAGTTTAAGGCCAGACTGCTGCTTTGCCTGAGCCAGTTCACCAAGGCTGTGATGGCAAATGTGTTTGAGATACAGTTGAACTACTATGTAGATGGTTGAAGATTGCTTTTAAATTTTATATTAGTATCTATATACTTTTTTTTTATTGCACTGTACTGACATTTGTGAACCTGAACCAACTGATTTGAATGCACGTCTACAGGCTCTGCCCCTGCTCACAGCGCCAGTTTGTGACCCCACCCAGATTACAAAGGGGTGGCAAATAGACAGAAGAGGGCTATATCAGCCCTAGACACAGACCATCTGAGTGTGGACACAAGTTTTAAAGGGTTCAAAAAGAGCAGGAGACGTGCATTCAGCACAAGGAATATTTATTTGGAAAAGAAAACTATATTGGGAACGGACCTGGAAAAACAAGAGGAGAAACTGCCAGATTAGTCCAAATTATTTTATTTCACAATATTAAAATAGTTAAAACTACTAATACATAAATGGCAAATGGCTTAACAACATGAAATACAATAAAGAATAAAATGGCTACAACATCCCACCCCTGTAATCTGGGTGGGGTTACATGTGGTTTGTGCTTCTTGTTGCTTGTACCTTTTAGTTAGTGACAATGGGTACTTTAACTCAGCTTAAATGTTATCTTTGTCAGATTAACACTCTGAAGGGCATCGTACCTCAAATCACTTAGGGAGCCTACAGTACATCACCTACAAACCTACAATTTAAATATTTCTGATTTGATCTGCCAAAGAATTCATACAGAATGAGTAACGGTGAAAGTAGCGGCAGCAGCAGTAGACTTTAAACACTAGATTCTGTATTATCACAACCTACACCTCCAAGATGCAGCATGTTGAGTTTAAAGAGAAGGGTAAAGTAAAAAGCTAACAGGTTCAACAATGAATGAAATTAGAATTTTAAAAAATCCCAATTTGCAGGCACAAGCACACACACACACAGACAAGGGTCAGTCTGCAAGCTACGTCTCTACAGGGAATCTTGGCAAGTAGCATCCAGCAGATAGATGCATTCAGTTGGTTGTGTTTTCCCCCATGACTCCCTGCTTCTTCCCGAGGGGGTGTGGGGGGTGACATGAGCCCTCCACCCACCCTTGTTCAAACCCATTCATACATCACAGTCCTTTTTATTTATGTCATTACTTAAAACCAGCTGGAGATATTAAGAAGCAGGGCCTATATAACCTCTTTTACAGCGAGGCTTATTGTATGGCTGGGAGGAGAAAGTGGGAATTAGAGATGATGGGGGAGGCAAAAAAGGAAGGAAGAGAGAGATAAGGAGAAAACAGGGCCTTTAATCCAGTCGGGGCTCCCAGCAAATACCTGTCTCTGTGATGTTTTTATTGTGTTAATAACGCCAGCATTGCAGCGGATTTGTCCTGATCTTGTAAAATTATAAATATTGATTTTTGTGATGGAAGTGGGGTGGAGAGGGGAAGGCGAAAGCCATCTTTTTCTGAAAGCCTCGATAACAGATCCTGGTTTATAATGCACCGAGCTGTCATATTGATGGAAGTGTGGATCAGTGTTGATACTGAATTTTCTACCCAGCCTCTGAGGAGAAGGAACATATCAAGCTTTCTCTAGACTGTTTAATGTCTAATGTCTACCAGTTTTTGTCTTAGCTCATGCTCTGTGTTCAGAATGTTATTCTAAATGTCACAAACTGAGATGTGACCAGAGATTTATTTTAAACAGTCACAATATGAAAATAAACATACCTGTTAAAGAAACAGTTTGACTTTTTTTGGTGAGTACCATAATTTGTTTGTTGTTGTTACACCAGATTAGCATAAAGACTGGACTTAAGAAAGTTACTGCACACTGCCACATGTTGGGTAGCCACTGTAAAACAACAATGTACACGTTAAAGTATCAACATGTGTTTATGAGATTTTGAGGTTGTGGTAGGTGGATTTTGTTACCTTTCAAATAGAACAAAGATTGCTGTATCCTCCTGCTTCCAGTCTTCCTGCCAGTAGCTTCATGGTTACTGTACAGATATGAGACTGGTAGGCTACCATTACTCTCGACTGACTGACAAAAATGTCAAACCCTTCTCTTCATAGAGAAGCACCCTTAACAAGAGACCAGCTATTGAACATCAAATTTTTTGCGTCGTTTGCCATCTCACTTTTTTGCCATGCAGTTAATCAGTTTCAGTATTATATGCAGGTACAGACAGGTTTGATAGCCCCAACTGGACCAACACAACAGAGAACGGTCCATTCACCCTGAAAGCCCATAGTCAGAAAAAATCCTGTTATCCCATCCATTGTTCCAAAGACCCATTGCCTCAAAAGATGCTAACTGGATATGCAAGTTATAACCAGCTATATGTATATATGTTTTACATGTTAGATGCTACTATACACTGTTTAATGTTAACTGATTATTAGAATGTTTAGCAAAAAAATTCTAATCGAATTTGAACATGTATATGTACGGTATATAGTTACAGCAAGTATGTAGGTAGGTAGGTATATTCATGAATTTCCACATACATCTACAGAGAAAGCAAAACTGTTTAATTATTGAATATCAATAAAAAAGCTGTTGAAATGTTGCAAATGCTCTACTCTAAACTAGTGTTACCACACCATCAAGTGTTAATATAGATATCAGACAAACACATATACAGTAGACACATATCATGTTTCTTCTCCTCTGACTGGAGCAGGAAGTCTTCCCTCCATGTCCAAAAGCTTATTGACACAACCTGCTGTATAGAAGGAAGTGTGCAAAGCACAATCTGAGGCACTTGACCTGGTTTGCCATTTCTGTGCTGCCTTTCATGGGTTTTGTGTAGCGGCTCTGGCCTGTGCTCTCCTTAGATAGAGGGGGATGTTTGGCCAACTTGACCTGTTGACTCAGAAGCCATGGCTACTCAGAAGCACCCAAATATTGAAACAGCAGGATGTAATCCTAGATTTGGAGTGGGATACATTTAGTTAAATGTTTGCCCAGCCGCAAATCGTGTTGGGTGGTGCCAAGTGGCATGGAGACAGATGATACTACTGGGCTGGAACAATTGAGAGAGAGGTAGTGTGGGGAAATTTGGATGAGAGGGCTGGGTAGACAGCGACAGAGAGAGGAATGAGGCAGTGGCTGTTGAAAAGAGTCATTCATGGAAGGATGGATGAGTGGGCAGGCCAAGCAGAGCCATGGAGAGATCGCTGGAGCTGCTTTCATGGCCAGACGTTTTCTGGCTGGGCCCATATGTGCTCTCACAGGGCTCCAAAAGCCTTCAGGCTGCTTACCAAAAAGCCCTCAAACTCATCCCTGAGCACCTCCCACTGTGACAAGGACAAGGTGGTTCAGCCACCTGCGCCACATACACCTAGGCTGATGCCAAAAAGCCACTCTGAAGCCAACTGTCTGTGCCATTGTAACCATTAAGTTTTTAGTATAACTGGTGATTCCTGCAAATTTTTACTTTAAAACCCATCAACGAGCTTCACAATCTCCAACATGTCTTATGTTTTCTTTTACAAATAACATTTGCAATGTTCCATTATTCTGTATAGTTTAATCTCTTGGTTTCCTTGTTTCATTAAACACAATCAGAATGCTTATCCAGATGTAAGCTCTGTGAGTTACACCATAGCTGGACTCATTTTCCTTTCAGTTCAGTCAATTTTTAGTGTAAATAGATGCTACAATTCAGTTCACAACAGAGCATCCACTCTGACCAGGTTGATAACAACTACTTCCTCAAATGAAGAATTTATGGTAGTCTGGGTCTTCATTCCAAATTTGTAATGGCAACATTGTATTCACAAACCTAAATGTTAGACAATATAAATATAGACATTTTATCCATGATGTCACCCACAGGTTTCTGAAGAAGTTTATGGGAAATTCAGATTATGGTGGCTCTGGACATCGCCGTCCTGATGGTCCTGCCTCCGCCCCGTCAACAACAATCGGCAAAGACGTGGATTGTCGGTGGAGCTAAGTCGACTAAATTATGTCTGGGACACAACAGTGGACACAAGAGCAGAGAAGTTGCGGTGGAAGTGTTCTAGTTCTGATTATGCATGAACCAATAATTCCCCTGCATGTATTGTGCTGATGAGTGTGCACATCACTCAATTGAGAGAATGCCACAGAAATAAATAGATATCTGTGGATGCCTATTAAACATCTCAGAGAGAAAGACTTCATACAGCATGTCTACTTTTGTAGATAACAAATGTTACCTTTACATTTATTAAAGGATTCATCTTACTCAGTTCGGTGTATGCAGCTAAAACTCTGGTTAAAGAAAGATAGAGGTCATAATTAAGGTTATAAAACAGCATCTTACTTGATTGACACCAGCAATGACTCTTGGTAACAGACAGAATTCGAGAGTCCTTGACTAAGTGATAAATATGCATACTGTTGAAATATAATGATTGCTGTGTGTGTATATGTGTGTGTGTGTGTGTGTGTGTGTGTGTGTGTTACTGAAATGACTTCTGGATCTTTAGACATTGATGAAAGTGTATTTTCACCTGATTTGGAACAGTTTGAATTCTGTCTGTTCTGGTTTTAAACTTGTTCCAACTGATAATGAATTTTTCATCGAAATCCATCCTGCCATCTCATCTCTGCTGACTGGTCATCAACTGCAAGCTCTCTGAACACAACTTGTATCCCCAGCACCCCCAGCAAACCAAAGAGGATCTGAGGCGCCTTGCCCTCTGAATGCTAAACTAAGCCAAGAGCGGTTGGCCGGTGTGCATTAATCAGATCCGACTTGCATATCTGAGCTGTTTAATTGCATGGAGGGAAATGTCAGAAAGCAAATGAGTCTAACATGTCAATGTGTTAATTCTGCTATCGATTTCATTGATGCGCCATTCGCTCTCTCAGCTCATTAAAGCTGACGTGTCAGACCACACACACACACACAGACACACAGAGAGTTGCATAAGGAAAGGAGGCAGCATTTATATTCCACATTTGACTGCCTTTATGTTGACCTTGTTCATACTTTCTGGAATTTACAGAGATAACTGCTTTTATGTCTTTCAAAGTTATGTAAATACCATAGTGTAGTTGGGATATAATAAGGCCAGTCTAACCTTTGTGATCATTTCCAGATACCAGATTTGCAACTAATCCTGTTTTTATTATTAGCATCAATCAGCAGCTCGCATTTCAATTTTTGTGCATCATATTTTAAGTCATATTTCCCTTCTCTATCGACCAATCGCTGTAGTCATTATTCATAGCATCAGGGTCAACCTCGCCCTATACAGTATTTTAGGTCAGTTCGGTGTTCATGTCACATCAGATGTAGTAGTATGTTAATAGTGTGAGCATTAACCACATGACACCAACAATTAGAAATAGAGCTAAATTTGGATTTAATTACACTAATGAGCCAGTTTGACCATGAAGAGTCCATGTTTCTCAGATCTATTAAAATTCCAATGTTCCTAACTATCTATAACTTGGATGTTGATGTGAATGCTGAAACTCGTATTTATAATAAATATGGATGGTCACGGCAGCATTTATATCAACAAATGTTCCAACTAAAATAAATTAATTTCAATAGAATCAATGGGATTAAATCTATAGTTGGTCGTTTACAAATTTTCATGTTGGTTTTAACCAAAATCTCTCAAGGGAACAAAGAGAACAGTGAGTAATAGAAGTACTTATACATTTTTGCAGTCAAAAATCATGCCAAGTTTGTTGTTAATAGTTTATTATATTTAAAAAGGAACAAAAAGGCTCTTTGTGAACAGAAATTCCTCTTGTTTCTCACCTGGCTGAAGGGGTGTGTCCATGTCATTATCTGCCTTTGATTGACAGCAGCTGGCAGGCGTCCGGTAAACATACTTCCCTGTGGCCTACATGTCATGAGCAGACAGCATGTTAGTGTTGAAGAGTAAAAACAACACCATTATCTAACTGGACCTGTCGTATTAGCAGGTATGTATGGTTCATGTAAGGCTGCAGTCTGGTTTAGTGTGACTGCCTGCCCTTTCCTTCCATATGCAAGATTTGATTGGCAATATCAATATAAGTTATATTATTCTGTAAAGGTTATGCAAAACCAGGGTGTGCTATCGTGAAACCAAAATATCTTTCAATAATTTTTCCTCACCACCATTGTGTTAGTGCAGCACTATATGCACACTGACACTTAAAACCCTACCTGTATACCTGTGTGTGTGTGTGTTTGTGTGTGTGTGTGTGCCTGTGTAGCGTGTGTGTGTGCGTGTTAGAGACAGAGGGAGAGAAGTGGGGGGGTTAAAGAGAAATGGAGAAAAGGGCTGGTTGTCATAGCAACTCTGTTTTTCAAGGAGAGTCAACCATTCATTTCCACACTGAAGACTGCAAGGGAACACTTAACTCTGTTCTTCGCCTAAGGATACTACTTTAAAAGTCTCTCTCTCTCTCCCCCCTCATGCTGTCTCTCTACCTTGCTCGCCCTCACTGAAGTGTCAATCTGAAGTGAAACATTCCGGCTTTCGGCTGCCACTCCAGTCCGCCAGCTCTTTTCTTCTGTCTCTCCTGCTTCTCCTTCAATTCAAATCTTTGACATAAGTATCAAAAAGGATCAGCTCAAGGTTTATTTCTACATATTAGATATTGACTGATCCATAGGGCTAGGCAGATCAGTAATGGAGATCAATACTTTAATAACCACAAAGGCTGCCATGCAAGGTGCCAACCTGCTTATTAGAAGCAACTGTGGGTTCAGTATCTTGCTCAAGGACACGTTCTCTGGAGGAACTGTTGATCGAACCAGCAAGACAACCAGTGTACCTCCTGATCCATGCCCACAAAATAGCTCTGACATATTTAGCTGCACAATACAAACAGAAAGAATCTCTAGCCTTGAGAAAAGACACAAAGACATTTCTAGGAATCAATATGGACTTGTCATAGCTTAGATATTCCTTCAGAAGACACTGGTTATCCGTAGAAACGTTTTGTTTTGATTTGATAACAAAGTCTGAGTTTCTTGATAAGTTCTTCAAAATCAGACCAGTGTTGGATACACTCAACCTTCTATTCAGAATTCATTCCTGAAGAATTTCAATCAATTGATGAGTAGATCGACCTGTGTCTCAGGGAGTACATGTTACAGACCTCAAGGGCTCGCAAGGCCCGAATCATATCGAAAGAAAACATAAAGACAAAAGTTACCACTAAAACAATAATCATTTTTATTAATTCAAAACAAACAAAATAATTCCCAAGAAAACAACCAAACAAAAAGGGTTGGAGGTTCCTGGCCAAAACAAACAAAAGAGAGAGGGAACACTGAGCCAGCCAGCGGCCATCTCACCCAGTGTCCACCCTCAAACTAAATCTGCCTAAAACCCACTACATAAATAAAAAGAAAAGATCGAAAACAGGACTACCAGGGAACCCCCGAACCAAAACTAAAATAACAAAACCCAAACGGCTCAACGGACTCATGGCATGGGGGAACCAGAGACTTAACCTCCTCACCAGGTCACCTGCAGGGAAAAGTAGAGAGAGAGACACCTCCTTAAGTCAGCTCAAGCTGACGAGACAGTAAGTCTCACCTGAGGTCTCCTCTGTGCTGAGAGAGAGAGGGGTGGGGAGAGATAACACACGCCCACACACACACACACACACACACACACACACACACACACACACGTAACAGTACATCCCACAACAACCCAATCCCTGTGGTGTGAAAGTATGAGCGAGAGCAGACACTAAGGGTTTAGCTGGGCGTGGTCACATCAGTCAAAGAAAAAAGTGGTCTTTCTTTTTTCATGTCTAAAGAGGAATAAAAATATTCTGATGTTATAATAATTCATGCATGATTTAGTGTTTTGTAAATGAAAGTGAAACTAATAAGGGGTTCCTTTTTCAGGTGATTTCCAAAGATCACAAGGAGCCTAGTGAACATGATTGTTACTGATTTGCAACCTGTTTCCAAGGGGATGTGGGTTTCCATCATTTTATATATAAATGCTTTTTGATGTCTATTGAAATTCCGAAGCTTGATGAGCAAGTCAAAACAGCACTGAAAGACTATAGAATATGCAAACAGTGTGGTTTTAACAAGTGATATGAGGACAGCAAAAACAACTGAAGCTTATTTAATGTGTCAGGACATTTTATTGGCCACAGTAGACTGTACAGCACGCAGCAGACAATATCTCTGAACTCTGAACAAAATCATTGAGCACAACTATACCCTCAGCCAGCAACTTTTTTAAAATTAGGTTAAAAAATATATCTTTTCTGACACTGGAAACGTGGAGGCTCATCAGTGAGATGCAAGCCCTGGTTGTCACAGTTGTGATGGACAGGAAACAACCAGTGAACCTTCAGTTACTGCATCAGCTGCCTCTCTGGGAACAGCCTTGTCAGTGCCTCAAGGGACACCCGCTGGAAACACTGAAAGGTAATGGTGCAGACCGTTCAACATCCAAAGAAGGATTATGGCAGGAGTTTGACACATGTGTAATGACTTTTCAGAGGAATCGCACAGCAAACACAGAAAAAGTGATCCAAAGGAGTAAGGACTCTTTGCTTTGGTGGAAAAAAAAATGAGAGCGCATTTCCAGAGCTCAGCAAAAAAACAAACAAAAAAAAAACAACCTTGGGACTGTTGCAATCTCTCTCTTTTTTTGTTTGCCATATCAGTCAGCCAACCTACTTTATCTGTATCAATTTGGACCTCACAATGAGCTGAATCTGTGTACGGTGTCTGCCTGCCTTTAGAGACAATCATCTTCACTAGATAACCTAAAACAGATCCTTGCGCACCACGTGTTTATAAATGAGGTGTTCTACTTTGCAATTCTTAGCCGCATCAATTCTTCATGATTTGTCTTGTGGTTTATTCCACTCTGTCAAATACGCCAAAATTGAACATGCAAGTGCAGAGTGATATTTAATAGTAATGTAAGCCCTAGGTCCAGATACATAAAAGAATACTGTGTAGATTCATAATGACCAAAATGCCTGATTCCCACTCCATAATCTCTAATCACCTGTTTGCAATACTTCTGTATGCTCCATCAGTCCATAGACCTGTCAACGAAAAGAACAGAACACTGCAATTCCACCAACAATCTGTGTTGTACTGGTTAAAAACCTCCAACATATCTGCAATCATTATACATGGTTGTGGTTATCTATAGTGCGTATCAGTTTATCACATGTACCCGAAACCATCACTGACAGTGAGACCTTATTCGTGAACACAGATTGCTCATATCATGCTAAAAGAAGCATGCAGCTGTCTATTCATGTAAGCATTAATTTCACACATTTTAGTTGCCAGATAGCCATGCCATTTATTCCTTATATTCATGGCCTCCAGAGGATGATTCCTACTGACTTAGTGATCTCCTGACTGCTGCTAAAAGGTTGACACTTGGATAGATAGCCATGACATTTGGTACACACATTCATATTCTGCTCAGGATGAATTTTAATCACGTTGGTGATCATCTGCTTTTTCATCTTGTGCCATCATGATGTCAAAATGTTTATTTGTACTCTCTGGGTTATGACTGAATACCCGCAAAACTAATGAGCCTACCATCACCCTCAGCTGTACTTTGAGGTTTAGTGCTAATGTGCCAAACTACGGTGATGTGCATAGTAAACATTACACCTGCTAAACATCAGCATGTTAGCATGCCATTATTAGCATATTAGCAAGCTGTCATTAACATTTAGGTCAAAACAGCGATTTACCCAAGTACTGCCTCACAGAGTCTCTACCATGGCTCACAGTATTATTATGGGGCGGCTCTCCGGTCTGTATGTCGAAGTGTCCTTGGGCAAGATACTGAACCCCAAATTGCTCCTGAAGGCTGTGCCATCAGTGTGTGAATGTGTATGAATGGTTAGATCCTTAAACTGATGAGCAGTTGGCACCTTGCATGGTAGCCAATGCCATCAGTGTATGAATGTGTGTGAATGGGTGAATGAGATATGTAGTGTAAAAGCTCGGAAAAGGTCGGAAGACTAGAAAGGTGCTATATAAGTACAGTCCATTTACCATCTATCATTATAGATGGCAGTTTCTGTGTACAGGAGTCGTGTAGGGCATAGGAGCCAAATGTATAGAGCTTTGTGTAGATTCATGACTAAAAAACTGTATGCATGATTTTGTTTTATAAATCCTTTACCAAGCCTCATTTCCACTCCGACAGTTAGGCATAAACAGATATATACGTCAGCACCCTTGTGCTTCTCATTTACACCTGTGTTTAAATGGATTGATGGAAGGCCAAGCTCTGCAAACTGTGATTTATTTATTCCTTTTTTCAATCCAAATGTCGCATTCCTCCACATCTGTTTCAGATATGAATGTCTAATCATGTACTTAGGGGTTCCCTCTCAAGGCATTTCACCTCTGCCATAGTTCACCTGTTAGACTCAAAACCATGTTTGTTATATATAATAAACAAGGTATATTTAAGGTCAGTGGTCCACAAAAAAAAAAAAAAATCCATACTGAGGTGTATGCACATACAGAGAGCTGAGTAGCCGTGGAGATGCGAGCTGTCAGAGATGAAAGCAGCCACACACCCCCATAATTGGATTTCATTGTACTTGCTGGCAGATCTTTAGTATATTTCTGTCATATTGTCCCTATTGTTACCTTGTGACAAAAGATCAGCTGCTCAAAGTTCTGTTTGTCTCCATGTCATTGTTGCACCAAGGTTCTTGTACACACAGAAAATCAAATCCTTTCCACCTGTCCTCAACCTTATGTAAACCTGAGTTTTCTTTCTTTCGAAGCCATGGTGTTTTTTTTTTGTTTTTTTTAGGTTTCATCATCGTTACATCACCATAAATACTCACATGATTATACTTACTGTATTGATGGGCAAATATAAATTGAAATAGGAGAGGTGAGTTAACTTGCTGTTAAACGTCCATAAATTCATACATGCACACACAAAACCAGGATGATTAACAGTCAAACAAGGGTCATCAACCACTACTCTGTAAGTTTGTTCTTTGCTTAACTTTCAAGCCTTTCCTCATCTTAATATGTTTGAATTTCTGTTGTTTGGAGCCTGACTAAATCCATGGCTGCACAGATCCTGGTCTGTTCAGCCCCCATTTGTTCTGCTTTTGTTTATAAGCCGTATGTTCTTGTTACAGTACCTTCCCTAGGGCTTCAGGCAGCCGTATGCTAGATTGATAGTGCAAAATGTCTTGATGGAAAAGAAAACTTTCCTCAGTTAGGTTCCTTGATCAACTTAGCATTGCACTGCACTGAGCCCTAGGTATCCATGAAAAATCTTAAGGCAAAGACTAGCTCCTAACTGGCCAATTCAGACGAAACTCTTAAGGGAATGACAGTGTACTCTTTGAGACCAACATGCTTTTAGTCTCAGAACAAAAAACAGCATATTATTACCAGTATACATCAGATTTCTTTGAATAGCTCTGACCTAATGTATTTAGAAGAGAAAATAGTCCAATTCCAACCCAAATTGTCCGTCGCAATCATCCACCAGAGCTTAGAGATTCCCGCTATCTGTTTCAAATGTGACCTAGAATACTTACCATATTGTGCATGCACTAGGGATCATCAAAAAAGATGTAACTAGTTCTATTAATTAGAATGCAGGATGGCATGATGTGTCCACACCACCCCGGCAATGTCCATCTGTTGGAGGTCAGCAGTGTTTTAGCCTTCATTACAGTCTATATATTTTCCTGTCTGCTGATATATGTGTCTTGAGATTGTAAGTGTCTATATCATGGCTGCAGCTCTGTCATTATCCTGAAAACACACCATGCATAGAAATCCATTTTATAAGCTTCTGGTGAGCCTGAGAATGAGCATGGTGAAAAGTAGGCAGTCAGATGAAGTTGTACAGATGGCATTTGTTCACTTGTTTCCAGTGTCTGAACAAAGGTGGCAAGCAGGCAGGTGAGTCCTCAGATTTGATGTTATTGTAGAGGAAGGCAGCAGCTCACAGTTGGCAAACATCCTCATCAACATCTTTACTACGATGAAAAACAGAATACTTTCACACAGTACTTCTGAAATGCTTCGGCATGTGATGATCTGATTTCTCTTGCTATAGTTCTCCATTTTATAATTATTGGCTTAGTGTACTGACAGGTCAACAGGGCATCTAATAGGTCAAGTTACATAATGAAAGTGCTATCTGCTGGACCGCAATGACAAACTACTTCAAACAGCATGTTGCATGTATAGACTGTACATTTTGAATTCAAACATTTTCATCACAGTTAGAATATTTAAATGTTTCCAATGTTCAAATGTTCAAATATCCAATAAAAATGATAGCCCTAGCATACTCCTGTGCAATTATTAGCAGCATTGTACACTCAATTTTGGTTTTCTGTCTAAATGAAGAGGTACCTCATATCATTAAACTGTTAGCTTGCTTGCAACCTTTCTGATTGTAATTTGCTTCCTTTGGAACTTTTTTTTTTATTTACGGAAGTCACCACATTCAGAGATCGCAGCACTTGATTTGGTAAGTGACTACCATGTTACCATTACCAAAAGAACCCATGGTAGCTGATGCATTGATTGATTGTTAAGAGCGTCAGTTATATAAATGTAAAGCAAAGCAAATCCAAAGCATTTACAGAATGTGTTAAATTTAGGCAAAAGGGAATTAAATGATGGAATATGAGATACATGGCTTGATGGAAGTTACACCTCTGTTCACTCCATGTGATCGTAAAATGTAAGTGTAAGTGCCCTCTTAAATTTCAATCCTTTGTCACAGAAGAAGTCTCACTCTTCATGAACACACAGGCTTTGTACCAGCTGACAGAAACAAGCCTTTGTCTGTTCGCTCACGATTGAACAGCTCATTAAAAAAAAGAAAAGGGTATGTTGGTGAGAGTTTTTTTTTTTTTTTTTTTAACCTGTTTTTTTTTTTTTTTTTTAACACTGGCCAGCTACAGTAACTTCCCTCTGGGCAGCAGTATACAGCATGGCTGTAGGGGAGCCATACATTCTAGATGAAGTGTAATGAATGATATATGTTTTTCTCTTAATTAGTTCATGGTAATGAATCAAAAAATAATCTGAACTTTAAAAAGAACTAAAACTGAACATTTCCTTTAATCAGTAGCTAAAAGTAGACCATTCATCACCATGAGGAGAGCAAATACCCCAATTTCCATTTATATAAGCAGTCAACTGGTCTCCTTCTATTTTTTCCAGTACCTTAAACAGCAAAGTTCCATAGCCGTTCAATGAGTTATGGTCTAATGAAGGTCTCTCAAAATGTGGTTGAATGATTGCATTCTTAAAGTAATAATTTACGTTGTTAATGCACTGCTGGTGATTAATAGAATATGAGGACGGAGTGAATCAAAGTCTTCCTGGAGAAATGTTGCCGAAGAATGTGCTGTGAATACAAAGATGGCTGTATTTTGACAATAAGCAGTGTGTCTCATCAGGACATGTCATAAATATATATAAATATAAATATCATCTGATATTAAAAAGTACTGTCAAAGTCTGTTTGTGCTTTAGCGCCTAAAGGTGAGCTTATGCCGACTGTTCACAAAAGAATGTAAGAGTCAGTGGTGGAAGACACATTCACACTCACTCACATCAAATACTTCATATTTAATGTGTTATATAGGCCATGCATGGGCAAAGAAACATTATGTTACTTATATTCAGGGTCAATTTCATCAACATCAATAACGCATATAAAGTAAAGACAAATCTTAGCCAGGGTCAGCTGGTCATCTCTGAGACGTATTGTGGCACTTGATTGAGCAGACTTCTAAAAAAAAAAAAAATATTTTATAAAAAATTAAATCTGAAATTAAGTCATAAACAGCTGAGTTGATGTTAGTTCACACAGACACAGGGTCTTAGCATACAAACTAACTAATTCTTCTAAATTTTCACTGTTGTCCTACAGCAGGGGTCATTAATTACATTTGTCCAAGGGCCAGAATTTTTCTCAGCAGACACTATCAGGGC
The DNA here is from genome assembly GCF_000972845.2 of Larimichthys crocea. Taxonomy (NCBI): domain Eukaryota; kingdom Metazoa; phylum Chordata; class Actinopteri; family Sciaenidae; genus Larimichthys; species Larimichthys crocea. The sequence continues at coordinate 20,343,510 of NC_040033.1, read as the reverse complement.
CAGACACTCTTGTAAAATGAAATGACTATTGTATCCTAAGTAATATATTATTATTTCATATATCAATTTGCCTTTGAAATGTATGTTATTTTTTAGCCTTTGTCAGTGTTAACAGACTCATAAAATGATATTTTAGGAATCATATTCATGAGGCTGTCAACTGCTCACGTGGGGAAAGTGATGCTGCTGGATGAGGCGGCTAATCACAGTAAACTGATTTGCCGCTGGTGACATGAAGGCTTTTGGGAGACTTGTCTAAAAGTATGACACACTGAAGACATTGGCCATGTATGTACTCGTCACGTTCAGATCAACAGGCACCTGTGAAGTTGTGAAAAATTAACTCATAAATAAAAACGCATGAGAGGGAACTGACTGTCAAACTAGCTTTGGAAGACTGTGGGCGCATAAGGCTAACAACTGTCAAGCCCGATGTTAAAAAAAAATGTGTCAGAGGGGAAATGTCACTTCTCCCAGTAACCAAATGTGAGTATTTCAGTCTTGTGATTTTCTTGGTTTTACTTAATACGTATTTATTTGTTGGATCACAGGCTACTTTAATCAATTAGAAACTTACACTTCACTAGGCTATTCCTGAATCCAGTAATATTCTACAGTAGGGGCCAGATGGAAAGCTCTGGGGGGCCAGATGTGGCCCACGGCCCACCAGTTGAGGCTCACTGTCCTAGAGATAACATGCAAAATAACATTAGTTACTGCTGCTAAACTGCTGTTAATGAAGTAGCAAGTAGTACATATATTCAAGTGAAATACTTCAAGTTGAGTACTTTGGGAAGTGTATTTACATTTCACTTCCTTCCATAGTAAATCTAAAGCAGCAGACGGCCTGTTGACAGTGATCTTTAGGTAATTGCTCATGCACTTTAGTTTCCAAATGATTAACAGCATTACAATAACCTCAGTCCACACTGTTGACAATCTGAACGTAGTTGAGGGTGGCTGATTTGATTGAACTTGGTTGGCTGGCCTGTGTGTGTGTGTGTGTGTGTGTGTGTGTGCTAATGCATCATAACTACAATGATAGAAAGTGTGTATTTCTGCAAATAGCAGCATTACTGTGCCTGTGTGAATGAATATGCACATGTTTACATTTGTGTGATTGAACACGTCTCGCTCTGATTCGAATTTCTCTTTCTGACTGAGAGCCTCTCCAGCGTGTGCGCCCGCTAATTCTGCGCACGGTTGCAGGCTGCCTTGCCGGCTGGAGTGCAGTCACTCGTACGCCACACGCTCTTCCTCTGTGCACTCTGCAGTTAAATCAGCTGTGAGTGCCACAGTACAAGAGTACAGTGAAACTATCAGCCAAGTGAGGTTCAACATTTTATAGCCAACACTCCACTCCAGAGGAGGGCCCGCTCATGCCTGCGAGTGTACTGACACCACCCCTCATTCTACCATAAAAAACCCATTTAATGGAATCATCCAGCAAATTTAGTAATCTTCAGGAGATAATCTGCCATCTCACTGTTCAGCTGGCGATTTCCCTTTGCAACGTTAGCTTTGAATCTAGATTAAATGTAATGTTTGTTAAGATAGTCTGAGTTTCTTATTGTCATACGAGTTGTAGTCAGTGAGAAACTGCTTCACTGAGATGATTGTCGGTTAGCTGTGGGCAAATCAATGAAATTTGTCCATACTCCAACAAACAACTCCTCTTGCATCTTCTCTTACAGAAAAGTAACATATTTCACCTATAATACCATATATGTTACAATAACATACTAAACAATACATCTGTAATATTCATATTATATTATTATTCATTAAGATTGGCATATTTCAGCAAATCTTGCACAGTGCGAGTGGAATAAAAACAGGAATAAAGTCTTTGTAATCCTTCATGTTTTTGTAAAAGTGATATTTAGTAATTGACACTGAGTGCTTAGTACATCCTCAAGTGTGTCATCAGTCCAACAGTGTTCCAATTCTAGAGCTAGACGGAGCAATTTGTGTTCATTTCAACCTGTTCATGTAGTATTGTGGTGCTGTTTTATGTTGTTTATTGCTGAGTGTATTCTCCATCTTTTTATTGCCTGTTATGTAGGGATGTAACGATACATCGTGTCACGATTAAAATCGGTACAAATGCGTGACGACTCGCATCGGTTGACAGAAAAAATGAATCGCGATTCTTGGCGAATGCGAGAGAAGTAGGATATGTTCTTAAATGATACCATAACACAGACCCTTCAGGAATTCACGATGTTGCGATTTGCAACTTCAATGCAACTTCAGTGAATCCCCGTGAATTCAGGGCGGTGTTGCAATTTTAACCAATCACCGCAACTTCCGCGCAGTCTGCACGGGGGATTAAACTCGGGTCAGGGACGGCTGCACGGTGCGGGAGGATCCCCTCATGGGACCTCTCCCCGGCGCTGGCTGGCCCCCGCCAGGCGCATTTCCTCCGAGGCGGTGCACCGCAACTGGCTCTGCGTTTACAGCGCCCGGACCTCGCTGTTTCCCGGGGCCGTGGACTCTCATTAAAGGGTTAATGAGCTATCATCTTAATTGTTTTTATTTTCAGTTAGCTCATACTTCAAGCTGAAAGGTAATGGTCAGATCAGCTGCTTGCTGGCAGCCCTAATAAGAACACAAACTGTTTGAGAGTTTCTGTAAAGAGAGATTTTTTTCCTACAAATAAAAAGATACTTTTATTTGGTCATAATTTGTCTGTAGCTCATTTTGATTTTAAAAAAAATCGTGAAAAAATCGTATCGTGAACAAAAAATCGTGACTCGAATCGAGTCGTGAGTTGAGTGTATTGTTACATCCCTACTGTTATGTCAAGTTGAATGTCCTCACCATCACGTCGCTTGATTCGTCTTGGTAGTCAGGCAGAGCTTGTTCATACAGGTTACATTTATTTAAGCAAATGACACAAAATCCTGAATCTGTGTACAAAGCAAAAATCACACTTCATGAGTCATGGAACACCAGGAACAATAGAAACTTCACTGACAAGATGAAAGAATATTTGCAGTGGCATTTCATCCTGACCTGGATATCTGTCTCCACTATTTTGTGTTGGATACCTACTACATGAAGTACATTTATTAGTTCCTAGCTTGTTGCTGAAAGACAAGGACTTGGCAGATGCTATGATTACTTACACCTAGATACATAACATAATCCCATAGCTGTGGTCCTAACTTGTGTAGGACATGCATGAAGTTTCAGTTTCCAAATGGAAAATTTTCAAATCGCAAATCAGGATCTACTTACTTTCTCTTATCCAGTCTGTCTAAAAGGGTCAAAAGCTCCAGAACAGGTGAGCTTTGTCAACATGTCATTACTGTTTTGGGCCTAAAGTCCCATTAGGACCTGCATTAAATATAACATACAAGTCTTCTTGTAAGTATGTCAACAATTCAAACAAAAGTCAAAATTAGTTTGTAGATGTCAACATACCGCAAGTAGCTGTTTTAATTTCAGGAACAAAAAGAAGTTAGACTGTTCAATGTACAAACACACATACACAGAGACATCACCAAAACTGCCCTCAGGTCCATATCCAGCAACGGGGCAAACAGAGAAATCCACAAAATCCATCTTGCCATCTTGACTGTCATTTCCGGGAATGAAGTGTTGGGTTTTTCCTTTTCCGAGGAGAGAGGAGGCACAGAGACAAAGCTATTTTCTCTCACTGGGTGCCTGTAAATTTCCTGAGTTATGTTCCTCTCTTTGCTGGAGCTTTCTCAGCTGTAAGACAAAAAGCTAATCAAAGGCTGCTGCCTTCGGGGCAGGTAACCCCGGCATGAACTAAAAGGGAGAGCAATATCATTCCATCACTCAGTGTGCCACATGCTCACTCGCCCTCCCTTTCTCTCTCTTGCTCTGAGAAAACATTAGTTCTTGTTATATGGAAATTGGAGGGATATTTCCTTTTAATGGCCTATTAACACACAGTTTTGCTCTTTTTTTCCCCAGCTTGTTCACTCATACCATCCATCAGGTTTTAGGTTGATGATCGTGCCTTCTTCAGGAGCTCTGCTGTTAGATTTAGTCTTTGTGTTAAAGTCAGGGGTGATTTATTCTGAGAATTTGGAAAATGTAAATATTTATCATTTATGAATATTAGAGGATGGAGGATTAGAGGATGGTTTCAAAAACAACCTTAACAAAAAATGTCCTAAAACCACCACTGAAGTAGTGGAGATTAGAATGTAAAGATTGTTTTGAGGGTGGTGAGCTGAAACGCACACACTTTCCATACAGAGCAGGTCTAGACCATACACCTTATAATATTAAATATGTCCATGATTAAAATAATCACCAACTATTATGAGAACTGATTGAATGTTTTGAGTAATTTTTTAGAAGAAATGTCCAGATTCTCTGATGCCTGATTGTCAGTGTCAATGTACTCTGTGGTTTCTCTCTTTTTGTTTTTTAACAAAACAAGACATTTGAGTACGTCACCTTGGAAACAGTCAATATCTTTTACCATTTTCTCAATTTTTCGAGTCGATATTTGAGAAAATGATCGGCAGTAGGGACGTCATGCAAATTCCTAAAGACCCCTCAGACAGCACTGCATTAAAAACCTTCATGATTGTGATTGTGATTACTACATGGGTTCAGGAAGACTTCAGAAAACAGTTGTCAGTAAACAGAGTTCATCTCTGCATCTACATATGAAGCTCAGACTCTGCCATGCAAAGAGAAAAACAGATATCAACAAGATCCAGAACTGCAGACTTCTAGGACTGAGCTCACCTGAGATGGACTCAAAGTGAATGGATACTTGTTTTTTGGAAATCATGGCGTCCTACCTTGGAATCATAGTTGTAATAATCAAAACATCCCCCCTGATCTATGTTCACCTTCACCCAACTCTTTGCATGTGGTGCAGCTGCATGTACAGGAACCACAATTAAACTGTCATGCAACGCATAACAGGAATTATAATTTATCTATATATATATATATATATATATATATATATATATATATATATATATATATATTCCTAGTTTAAAAAATGAATAAGCAATGGAGACAACAAAAAGGGAAGAAAAATCCAAATCCACAAATGGTTACAGCCCAATTACACTGCAGTAATTAAGACGATTATATTATATTACTACTTTACCTAGACAAGTAAAAGAGTTGAAAGCTTTCACCACAATTCAATCAATCACTGTCCTTTTAGTGAAGCAGACGATAGACTGATATTTAATATTTCCTCTCTTATCGACTTATTAAAGGATGACTCCCCCAAAATGCATCCTCTCCAGTTCAACATGAGAAAACTTTTTGTTTTGCCCTCCATTGCTCTCCAGACTTGTTCATCATGCATCAAAACAACAAGCATCAGATCTTACTTAGCTGCATTTTATGGAAATCAGATGAATGGTGGCGTGGCTCATTTACATCAGCAGTTTTAGGAAATTCCCCACCAAATGGGTAAGCATACTAATGGACAGTCTGTTTGTTTGTTTTCGGTAGTAAGTATTGGAATCCGTTGGAAATGACATGACTAGAAGTTATCTATTTCCACCTTTCAGTGTGAATGAAGAAACTTCTTACACACACATTTTAATTCTCCAAAGAAACTGTGGAAATTCCTGAAAATCTGCACATACCCTATTCTGCTCCCATCAATCCCTCTGTTCCCTCTGTCCATCACTCCATCCCTTCCTTTCCTCTACATCCCCTCTGCTCCCCCTCCTTTCCCCCAGTTCACATATTAAAAGCCCCTCTGGCTGTTCTCCAGCCTTCCCAAATGGGTTGGAGGTGACAAGTAGCCTCCATCAACCCACATTTACACACATGTACACACTGCGGCAGTCCTTAGCTAAGTGTGTGACCTAGCTATTGTGTGTGCGTGTGTGTGTGCGTGTGTGTGTGTGCACGTATGTGTGTGTGGATGTAATACCTGATGTTAAACTGACAGTAAGCCCTTCTTCCTGGTATACCTCCGTCGGCAGCTTGGCCTCAGTGGACCTCACCCCGCCGCAACCCTGCCTGGGGCTAATCCCGGGACACTCACACTCACACATACACACACACACACACACACACACACACACACACACACACACAGACACACACACACATCTACATACACACACTGGCTTCCTCCTTGTCTTTCTCATTTTTTCACCACACCTGCACACACACACACACACACACACCTGCACACACACACACACACACACACACACACACACACACACACACACAGACTTGCAGTCACACTCTATCTGTCAACTCACTTGACATGTCCATTCATTTTTACCTCTGCCTCCCTCCCTACAGACACACTCTCACATACACATTCCACACACACACATACGCACACATACACACCTATACACACACCTCATTTCCACCATCTCTACTGACACACAAATACTGACATGCAGAAACAAACACACATGTACACATGTACTGAGGATCCTCAGGGAAGGTGTATGACATTGATGGCAGTGTTACTGCTCTGTGTGACACCAGCTCAGGCCGGTATTCAACACCCTTGTGGTATGGTGGGTTAATACATTAATGTTTGTAAGTAAAAGTGTGTGTGTGTGTGTGTGTGTGACCTATAATAAAGCCTATAGGCTCTCAGTTCTGCCTTGTATTCATTGTGTCTTACAAACCAGAATGGCGACATCATACATACCACCAGGACTTCCTGTGCTTTCTATCACTCACCAACAATGAGTTTATACAGTACAGACAAATTCAAAATTATGCAGTACAACATTTATTTATTCTGAATTTATTCTGAATTTAAATAATGCTCTGTATTGATACTGAAATGATATATCAGTGCTCGTAATGTCATCAGATCACAAGATAATCATTTGATGTTCAAACATTACCAGAAATTTAATTGACTTGGTCAGGATCAATCACCAGTTTCTGTTTGAGAGGGTGATCTTTGTGATACTTTGCCCTGAATAGTCAGTACCAAGTAACTTTTCCATCCCACCAACATCATTTGCAGCTGACCTGGAAGCAGCATTTGTGGTTGTTTTGAGCTATTAACATTTTCCACACTGATCAAAGAAATATGCAGAAATCCACTTAAAACAAGCATCCATACACACACACACACACACACACACACACACACACACACACACACACCATTTCTGTTCAGACAGTTTAATCCCACATGCAAAGATTTGATTGGTCAGTGTCTACAACCAAGCTCTGTGATTTAGAGTCCTGACACAAGAACAGATTAGACTGGGATGAACAGTGTCACAAAATAATGCTGAGGACAGTAAATTGATGCTGTACGTTGAGGTCAGACTAAACACATAACAAATCTAATTCATATGGGGTTGATGCCTCAAACGCAAAATAATTAAGGAGAATGGAACTAGTTTGCTGTGCTATCAGCTTTTAAAATATCAGCTATCGACATATCTCTCGACACCCTGATACTCCAGGGGTTGAGAGACCGACCATGAACCATGTCATTCCCCATCTCTGTAAGCATCTAAAAAAAGAATTCAACAGCAAATTCTCTTTCAGACGTCTGCTGCAGTCTGGGAGACTCCAGTGAGATCGGTACAATCAGTTCATTTATTCTAAACTTTAGATTCTTTCACAGAGAAACAACAAATACAAATGTTTTATGAGGTCTGTCCAATGAAGAGGCGTTCACTGTGGTGTCACTATTTTATTTTAGAAAGATTATTATTCATAACACATCATCATTAATTCATCAAAGACAGGCTGGAAGGCGTTCCTCTGTTTGAAATTCAGCTGAACTCTCACACAGAAGATGTTCTAAAGATCATTTAAAAACAGGTTCTCTGTTCTTAAACACATCATGACATTTCCAGAGTGATGATTAACTTCACTGTTTGTATCATAAACCACATGCAAGTACAAATATACAGATTTTTCTTCTTTTTTTTATCACTGTATGAATGCCTCTGAAACAGGATGTAGATGGAGACTAATGGCCTCTATTGTAAACCACATGCTCACTTACAGCATAATGCACACACAGTGTATCCCTCCCACGCTGACATCAGCATTTTCCAAAGCCCAACAGGCGTTCCTCTTCCACTCTCCAAATATCACTCAATGCACCGCTGCAATTTTTTCCTTGGTGTTTGACCTGGAGAGAGCCGAGGAAATGTATTCCTCTTAGGGCCCCTCGCTCATTCTTTTTTATTTCCTTCTTCCTTTTACAAATCAATATGTCACTAATGGTTTTCAAAATCAAATGCTAACCTTAAGCCATGAAAAGGGGCTATTTCTTTTTAGAAAAGCACAGAGAAACAGACGTACGGGAGCACACATGCACACTCTCATTGATCACTGGAGTTACACTGATAAAAGGACAGTGTTTGGCTTTTATTAAGAATCAGCCAGTCAGTGTTGTCCATCTCTGAAATAATGGGCACGATGCTTTTGTAGCTTTTGTATCCATGTACCCTTTCATATTTATGTTCTGCAGCGGCACTCAATCATGCATTTCTATGACCAACATACATGTATTATTGCTCAGAAACACACAACAAACAGTAAGATAGGAGGTAACACTGAGGAAGTAAAACATAATTAAAATCATGAATATAAAATATTCTGTTATTGTATCCATGCTTGACGATGAGTTTAACTGTTTGATATTTTATTTTTTTTCAGTACCCACAAATCATTGAACATAATGTAGCATCTACAAACAACCTTCTATTGTATGAATCATTTTGAAGAAAACACAGCTGGCATCACCAGCATCACATCTTCACTTTCTTTAGAAGAAGAAGCTACACCAGGAGGTAAACTGACACCTCTCCAGTTAGCATCTACCAGCCTGATGGTCCACACTGTGGTTCATGCTGGACTTGGACCAGCCTCCTATTCCCAAGTCAAAAAAAAAAAGCATGCACTGCCTGGGAATCAAACCCACAAGAATGGAAAGCTTACATGATATCACTATACCAGTGGTGTAACTTTATTGTTGTGGCCAATAGGTCTGCTCCAACCACAAAGGTACACATGTTCATGTGGGATTTTGGACACTGAGCTCATATCATTGTTCAAATGTACAACTTTACAACCCTCAGGCCAACATGGCCAAGAGGTCCTTAAAAGGCAATTTTGTACATAAACACACATTTCATTACAAGTTAACTCAATGTCTTTTATAGTGGACGAAACCAGCCCCTGACCCATCACACAGGCTGGAGTAAACAACTGTACAACAAGCAATCTCTGAACCCATATCATCTCATGATTTAGCCTCTGGGGGCAGCAACCAATGTTTCAGAGGTTTCTTACTTAATCTCTATCAACAGATATTTGAATGCAGATAACTTTAAATCCTAATCTAAAGCTATCAGACGATAGCCTGTGGAGACCAAAACCCTCACAAACATGATTGGTCAATTGAAATCAGAATGCTTCAAATCCAAAACTTTTCAGTTAATGTCAAATTGTCATCACAAAGACGTCTGACAAAATGCCATTTGTATGATGTCATGTCAATCTTGCACGACCCTTCAAATAAAATGTCACCTGTTTTTTCAGCTGTTTCTGAGGTCAAACTTTGGAGATCTGTTTTCACACTTAAGAGGTTCAACTTCAGCCATCCCCAACAATTCAGTGTTTTTGAGAGTCTCCAAACTCTCAAGAAAAAGACACAAAGTGACCGCAAAAGACCCAAAACAATCCTTACCAGGATTACTTGTCTTTGCTATTGCTATACAGAGAGAGATGGTGTGTGTGTGTGTGTGTGTGTGTGTGTGTGTGTGTGTGTGTGTGTGTGTGTGTGTGTGTGTGTGTGTGTGTGTAATTTTAACAAGCTGTTTAATATTTCATGTGTCCTCCAACAGCTGTAACAATAAAACCTGTGTATATAACATATTGCTGCCATGTCACTATTAATTGGATTAAAAGTCCATAAAACTCCAACACAGGTCAGTTTGTTTGGCATCCATCTTTCATTGCAATTCGAGTTGCACACAAATCTCCTTTTTTGTCATTTGTCAAAAAGCTCTGTGGAAGTTTCATGATGAAAAATCTTCTAAATGTAAATGTTTGCTCTCTTAAAGTGTGGCACTGTCCACATGGAGAAAACACCTCCTGTCAACACTGATGAGACTGTCACACACATCAAAGAAGATGGACAGGTGGGACAGTGTTTCCTGTTTGGACATCTTTGGTCAACCAACAACCTTAAAACCAATGCGTGAGGATGTTTCTAAGGCTTGATGACAAGTCATCAAACATAAGAAATACATATTATACTGCAAAATTTTGATATGTGTGGCTGCGCCTGTGCACTCTACTCATCTATGGTTGCACTCATATCATATTCCTTAACACACATTATGTCCTCCATAGTAAACACATAGGGAAATTTAACCTAAGAGTTCAGCGTTGGCTGAACTTTAAGATGCATGGAATATGTATTTTTTCCCTCATTCTTTTACTGTGGCCTTCAATGCTGCAGGGCCTGTTTGAACAGGATGAAGTCTTAATATGACAAAGAACCCTCCAACTGTCTCTGGAGCAACTCCACAACTGAGTTCAAGTATGGAAAAAAGCTGGAGTCTGATGCTGACAGCAGAATTAATTATTAAACCTCCTCTAATTCAAACAGGACTTAACAGACTCTGTGGACTATGATGAGAGCAGGTAACCTTCAAGAATAATTATATAAATAAGCCCACTCATGACATTTCTCGGCACAGGTATCCACTCACTAGTAGTGAATAGAGCTAACACACAGGCTCATAAAGTCCAATAATATAAAAGATAAGAAGCCACTTTATGAAACATTGGCACTTTCATTTGCTAATAGGAGCCATAAATCAGAGCGCATCAGGAGAAAAAAAGAACATAAAAGGAAAGAAGTGTTATCACTCGCAGCAAACGCAGCATGTTTCAAGCTTAGAGAGTTTGTCACTAAAGTGGTTTTTAACCATGCTAGTTTAAGTTTCATTAGTGACAGTTTTGAAATACCAGTCTGGGACAGTTTGACCTTAACCACAAACTCCATTCCATTGACCTCCACTGGGGTGGATGCAAAACTCTCAGAGGCAGATTAATGAAAACTTAAAGAAACAACTCCTAAATGATCTTCATCAATAGATACCAGTAGAGGTAAGTGGCAAAATGTTTTGAGGACAACCCCTTTAAAGCTTTTCCAGCATCAAAGGTCAAGAAAAACTCTACTTCAAACGTCAAGTATATAATAGTCACAATTGACCATCAAAAGACTATCAATAAGACAAAAGTCCAGATAAAGTTTCAGAGGTTAAATACATACTATACCCAAAATCCTAAGCGATTCTCTGATTCTTTGTTCTGAAGAGCAGAAACCTTTCTTTAAAATCTGAAGTGTCTCTGACTATGTTTTTCTAATCCGGCTTCCATAACTGCAGGAGGACATCATTTGTCAGTGCCTTCCAAAGCTGCTGAAAAGCTCAGTTCAAAAAATTATTTGTAAGACTCCATCCTGATCTGCCACCATGATGGTAAACATTTGGTTTTGTTAAGGATGGTGGTCATGATACATTATTACACTACTTTCACCTTTGCCCCTGAGAAAGACAGGTCATAATTCACACACTTCTGGAGGTGCATGACTGGAGGAACTTAAAACACAACTCATATTAAACATTAGAGCAGATGCTCTCATTTCCCCTGGGAGCACAGGCTTGTCCTTTCAGTTGGGATTGTTTTTTGTGTGCTGTCATCCATATGAGATGCAAATTTTTGTTCATCCTGCCAATTGCTAGGTCAAGATCTTAGGCTTGAGTGTGCATCAGTTATTTTGTATGTGAGGTTAGATTTCCAAACAGTATCACCAATTAATTTCGTCAAACATGATGAATCTGTGCTGTTTCTGTTAGTGGTGTTGATGCTGATACTACACTTTGTGATTTAGTATAATGAGTCTGGATAATGGCCCAATTTTACATACTAATCTGCAGCACGCTGCAGTTAGCATGAGTCACTTTAGATAAAAGTTTATTATGAATGTGTAAAAAAATGCAAAATTAAAAAGGGGTCAGCATTTCTGTGTAGTTATTGTGCTGGCCCAGTTCTTGCTGTTTAAAGACATGATGCTGAAATAAAAGCAGCAGGTGAGGGGGGTGACACAACCATTATGCCTCCCTAATGTGACCCTATAGTAGCTGATAAAGATAGGATTTAGCAAAGAAGTGTCAATTATGCTAATTATTTATCACTGGCTTGCAAATGAGCAGCAAGTCGAATATACAGTAATAAATTCACAGGGGAGGGGTTACCTCTATTTTTGTACACAGGCTTAGAATAGGTACCTGGTGTATTATATATATATATATATATATATATATATATATCTCAATATATATATATATATATATATATATATCTATAGTGTATTATGTGCATTTCATGAAATTCAGCTTTTTAGCCACATTTTGATACACTTGAATTTGAGAAAAATAAATGGGAGTAAAATAGAAGGGGAGCAGAGGGAAAATAGATGCTTGGCAATATGAAGCACAAATTCCCAAAGGAAAAAAAAAAAGTTGATATGTTGAGTCTCCACCTCCAGAATGCCAATGCACTGCAAATTTGCCTTGCACAGTGATGGTTACATTAGCCATCACTTTGATCGGGAGAAACTTTTAATGAGTGTAACAAAATCATTTTCACTTCCTAGATTACACGCAATCAGTGGGAAGGAGGTCAAAGCTATTAGAGCCATTGTCTCCTGGCAGTAACAAATATCCATATATACCTGGAATGCTCAGGGAGAGAGGTAAGGTAACAAGAGCCGAAAAAGTCTTTCTTACTGAGACAGGGGGAAATATGGGACACAAACAGGATATAAACAATTACATGATTAAAGTACTTAAGTACGATTTGAAAAGTAGATCTACTAGGAGAGAACATGGCACTGAAAGTCATACTTATGTTGCGATTTAGCCACTTTCAGAGTGTAATCCCACTGTGGTAAATATGTTCACCTGTACTCGAGTATTTGTTCTGATTACATTACTTCTGATCAAAAACTAGCGAGTCGACAACTTTGTTAACAGCCAATCATCAACCAGGTCACCAGCAGCAGACCCAGCAGCAGCTAATATCACTGACTAGTCCAACAGCAGTCAGCCCAGCTCGGCGTCTGTCTTTCAGCCTTTTATTTCACCAAGCTCTCACCAACCACTAAAAGTCAGTCCCACATTTACTCTGTCTGGCGGCTTCTTGCTCGCTCACTCTCTCTCCTTTTGTCTTTTTAGCTTCCTCTGTCATCATCCTCTGTCATTATGCCCACTTGCCCAACTCTTCTGGCACGACACTGACTCCGCTCCCCATCTTCATCTGTCACCTGGGATTTCTAAATGCGTGGTAGTTACTTGGGTTGCTTGCTTAAAGTGATGGAGGTGTGACTCTGAAGTTTCATGCTGGTGTTATAAATAAACTGGAAGTTGGTGCAGTTTGCTCACTTATACTTATCACAATCATCTCTCTAAGTCATGTCACACAGACATGAGTTTGAAGACAAGTCAAGCTGCTGAGAATACTTTAATTCATCATTCTGTTTGATAGATGCTGTGAAGCTTTGATGTCACTGACACACAATCAGTGTACATGCTCGATTACTAACACATCCCAGCTGACTTCTATAATTAGTCTCTTATCTACTTAGTACTGTGCACGTGACAACAAATGGTGTAGACAAAACCAGCAGTGTAGAGTGTCAGGTCATTTGTTCTTCATCAAAAAGGCTTCTTCTTCTGGGCAGGAGCTACTATTGTCTTATCAACAGTGATGGAGACGTCTTTAATAAATAACTAAATAAAACAATGTTACTTAGTCCTGCTGACTAGTGACTAAGTTAAGAGGGTGTCTCATTAATAAAACATGAATACAGCCAAACTTCACTTTAAGTAACAACTTAACTAATAATGATTAATTCTAACTAAATAGCCATGATCATCACCATGTCGACACGGTAGCGATACTATATCATACCCTTGCAGGGTATTTCTGAATGCTTCAGGTTTCTCCAGTCTGACTTTGGGAGAAACTCAGCACCATTTTGAAACAAAAGTCTTAATCCAAACATCCATGCTCACTCGCTAACACCAAATATCATGCTTACATATACTGTACATTGTCACACACCGACTCACAGGCTCAGTCTTCAGGATACAATTATTTTAATGCTTAGGCTTAAGTTTACAGATCACTGAATATTTGCAATATGTTTTTTGTAAGTATGCATCACATCATTACATGCATTACATCAGTTTACTGTTTGTCTTCACACAGTCAACAGAGGTCAGTGGGGACTAAACAGTGGATCACTTTTCATTGCTTTGATACAAAATGCATCCAGTGACCACATCTTTAAAAATGTATGAACTGTCTTCTCACTCAAAGTCAACCACCGCCAAACAGAACCTGATATCAAACAACAAAATCTGCCAGTAGTTTGCTACATTCTGCTACATCTACATCTACTGTACATCTAAAACAGATGAAAATGCATAAACTTTTCAAGCCACGTCAAGTCAAGTCAAGTCAACTTTATTATCAATCCTGCCATATGTACAGGACATAAAGAGAATTTAAATTGCGTGTCCCTCTTATCCCCGGTGCAAACAGCAATAAAGATGAAATATAAAATATTAGTAAAATATTTTAAAATATGAAATATAAAAAATATATATATACAAGCTAAAAGAAATCCAAGAAAAGACAGTGGCAAATCTAGTATCAATATAGCAAATATGGCGGTATGAACAGAATGAACAGTATAAACAGAATTATCAGTATAAATATAAATATGGCAATATGTCAGTATAAACAAAAATAAAATATGTATACAGTGTAAACAGTTGGTGTACAGCAGTTGACTGTACACAGTGCAATTTGGTTTGCACAAGTTTTTTAGAGTTCATAAAAGTGGCTGGTGCCATTTGGTATGTGGAGAGGGCAGAGAAAGAAGGGGGGCAGTGCTGGGAGGGAGTTCAGCATCCTGATGGCCTGGTGGATCAAACTGTCTCTCAGTCTGGGACATTCAAAATACAAAACACATACAAAACACATTCATTAAGACATACACAACACTCTTCAATATTGTCTTGTTTTCTATGAAAAAGCCAGGTGAGGAAAAGGGGGCATCGAGAATGTTTTGCAACTGTGTGGGATGATGCAGAGTTTCAGTGCTCTCTTTCACTCTTAAATGGTGTTAACTTTTCCTTCCACCTCTTTTCTTCAGCAAAGAGGAAAAGTTCATGACCACCATTCACATGATGATGTCCCACTCGGATGCACTCCAGCTTCCTCCTTCGGCTGCGCTTAACAGGTTAATTGGTGACTCTAAATTGTTCGTAGATGTGACTCTGAGTGTGCCCTGATCTGGTGACTTCCAGGACTCGGTGTCCAGGTTGTACCTCACCTCCAAGAGTCAGCTGGGATAGGCTCTAGCCCCACCATGACCCTGATGAGGATAAGTGGTTTTCTTGCCAGGTTTAGCTCCTGGATTTTTCCGAGGCTGAGTCAGCTTGGTTAGACATGTGGCCGGTGGAGCTAACGATAGTTAGTGGTTCGCTACTTCAATCACTACAGTCTTTCCATCAGGAAAGTCTGTAAATCACCTTGGTAGTATCCTGTTGGTCTCAGAGGCTGTACTCGAACTGGACTGGTCCAGTCTAGCTGTCTTGTTGCCTGCTAATCACAGATTCAGTTAGCAGCAGATAATTAGTAGTTAGCTACTTTAACAAGCAGCTTGGCTAAAGCTATCTGTTTATCAGGAAACTGTGTAAATCACAGATCTTTAATGTAAGCATGCTAAGAACATCCTCACAGAGCTGCTGGCATGACCGTATGTTCTGTTTCTATAATTACAAATATTAATTAGTAGATCTATAACATTTATTTGTAATGTTGAGTGCTATAAAAGCACTTCTTTGATATCTTTTGCATGTGTTGCTTCTGATGTGTGTAAATCAGGAAAGTTGGACAGGAGAGTCTGCCATGATTAATATATATATATATATTCATGGCAGTTTCGAGTTTCGATTGGACTAGCACAGTTATTTCTATAGCAATTGTGGAAAATGGGAAAATACTGGAAAACATTAGTCAACCTCCGACAATTACATGCAGATGCAATTTTACAACTGATTTACTTGTTTTACGCTTGTTGAGTTTGAGAAAATTGGCCACTATTTACAACAGTAGTGATGAGTTTTACTATCACAATATCGATTCAATTATTATTATTGTTTGCATTGCTCTCATTTAGGACCCAGTGCAGGGAATATATCAGAATATGATAGCACTGCACAGCATGCAGATACATCTCTACATACACAAGCCTTCAATGCTCATTCTTTACATGACCAGTGTATTTACATGATGAAGTCAATCAGTTTCTTAAATGTCTTTGCTGTTTTCATGTTGAGTCATGCCTGCAAAGGGACAGATGCAGCCATTGGGCTGTAACAGCATTAGTTGGCAGCTCCAGCAGAACTGACAGGCACCTAAACAGGCACCCTGCAGTATCGCACAGCCTCTGGCTTGTTTTTCTCCCCCTGTCCTCGTGCCCAGTCCTGGGTGCGGCCTGCTGCCCAGTTTGGTGCCAGTTATATACCCCCTGCTGCTAACAGTTAAACGGTATGGCTCTGGTCCATGCCAGCCACTCTGCCCCTTATGCTCAGTCATGTGCCAAATCATTTCCCTTAGCTAACAGCTAAATCTTTTCAGGGGCATTTTCCTGCCCAGATCTGTTCTCATCAGTTTGTCGGTACACTAACACAAGTAACTGAGAAACTTCATGGATCCGAGCACTGAAACTGGTTTTGGTACTGGCTTTTAGGTCAAAATTAATTTCCCCCCAAACAATAACATGCAGAATGAAAACAACATGATACAGACAAAAACGATCTCTGGACTGCCATTCATTGTCTTCACTTTAAGCCGTCCTGTCTTTATGGTGTCAAAGTTCCTCTCTGGAGACACTATGACACAACACACAACACTCCTTATTACACGGACAGTCCAGTGATTTGGCACTGCACTTCCACAAAGTTGAGGAAGTCTCCAGACACTGATTTAAAAATAAATGGTCATGGCAGCAGAGACTGAAATCCCCTTCATGCTGAGGATGTAACACGATTTGATATATCGTGAATTAAACCCCAAAGAAACCCCTAAACTCTGCTGGTGATGCACATCACTACTAAACAGTAGGCCTGTCACAGTAATTACATTGCTGACCTATTGTATATGGAAGTAAAAGAACTCGAAATAAAATGGAAGAAAGTTGGTTGTAGCAGTTACGTTAAGGCCGCGGTCCAAGTCCAGTCCCAGACCCAGAGCTGGAAATGACATATCATTGAGTTTTATTATTATTAATTTGAGATAAGATTTTGATCGGCAACTCTTCTGACAGTGTTTCTACACTGCAACTCAGCTAAAGGAACATCCAACCTGTCTCTGATTGGCCGGTACTCGGCTCGAGTTGGTTGTGTTTAGGCATGAGGACTGAGATTGGTCAAGGTGAGGGCAAGAATGTCAGCCAATCACAGGCAGGGTAGGGCGGGCCTTCACTGATTAGAGTGGCAGTAACAGTGATAGAGAGAAAAATATAAAGGAGTGAGGAGACAGGAGAGAGAAAAATATAAAGGAGTGAGGACACGAGAGAGAGAAAAAATATAAAGGAGTGAGGAGACGAGAGAAAAATATAAAGGAGTGAGGAGACGAGAGAGAGAAAGATATAAAGGAGTGAGGAGACAAGAGAGAGAAAAATATAAAGGAGTGAGGACACAAGAGAGAGAGAAAAATAAAAAAGAGTGAGGAGACAAGAGAGAGAAACATATAAAGGAGTGAGGAGACGAGAGAGAAAAATATAAAGGAGTGAGGAGACAAGAGAGAGAGAAAAATATAAAAGGAGTGAGGAGACAAGAGAGAGAGAAAAATATAAAGGAGTGACGAGACGAGAGAGAGAAAAATATAAAGGAGTGAGGAGACGAGAGAGAGGAAAGAGGTCAAACTGTGAGTCAGTGTGTCATGGCGTGGCTAAACAGAGGACGACTGACACCAAAAACCAACTTAATCCAGAAGATTGCAGCCAAGTCAGCCAATAACTTATTATTATGAAAGTACTTATTAAGAGTTGAATGTCAAATTGACTTTGCTTTGACTTTTATTTATTTGATGTATTATTTATTATTGTATGTAGCTCTTCAGAGTCCAGAGTGTCACTGAAAATAAATATTGTTGCCATGACGTTGAAATATAGCTTTCTTTGTTTGATCTGAGTCATTGACTTCACACAGTGCAGATGTTGATACAATGACAATGCTGCTTGATATATACAGTGGTGGTCAAAAGTTTACATACACTTGTAAAGAACATAATGTCATGGCTGTCTTGAGTTTCCAGTTATTTCTACAACTCTGATTTTTCTCTGATATAGTGATTGGAACAGATCCTTCTTTGTCACAAAAAACATTCATGAAGCTTGGTTCTTTTATGACTTTATTATGGGTAAACTGAAAATGTGACAAAAATCAGCTGGGTCAAAAATATACATACAGCAATGCTAATATTTGGTTACATGTCCCTTGGCCATTTTTATTTCAATTAGGCGCTTTTGGTAGCCATCCACAAGCTTCTGGCAAGTTTCTGGTTGAATCTTTGACCACTCCTCTTGACAGAATTGGTGCAGTTCAGTTAAATTTGTTGGCTTTCTGGCATGGACTTGTTTCTTCAGCATTATCCACATGTTCTCAATGGGGTTTAAGTCAGGACTTTGGGAAGGCCATTCTAAAACCTTAATTCTAGCCTGATTTAGCCATTCCATTACCACTTTTGATGTGTGTTTGGGGTCATTGTCCTGTTGGAACACCCAACTGCGCCCAAGACCCAACCTTCGGGCTGATGACTTTAGGTTTTCTTGAAGAATTTGAAGGTAATCCTCCTTCTTCATTGTCCCATTGACTCTCTGTAAAGCACCAGTTCCATTGGCAGCAAAACAGGCCCACAGCATAATACTACCACCACCGTGCTTGATGGTAGGCATGGTGTTCTTGGGGTTAAAGGCCTCACCTTTTCTCCTCCAAACATATTGCTGAGCATTGTGGCCAAACAGCTCCATTTTTGTTTCATCTGACCACAGAACTTTCCTCCAGAAGGTCTTATCTTTGTCCATGTGATCAGCAGCAAACTTTAGTCGAGCCTTAAGGTGCCGCTTTTGGAGCAAGGGCTTCCTTCTTGCACGGCAGCCTCTCAGTCCATGGCGATGCAAAACACGCTTGACTGTGGACACTGACACCTGTGTTCCAGCAGCGTCTAATTCTTGGCAGATCTGCTTTTTGGTGCTCCTGGGTTGACTCTTCACCCTCCTGACCAGTTTTCTCTCAGCAGCAGGTGACAGCTTGCGTTTTCTTCCTGATCGTGGCAGTGACAAAACAGTGCCATGCACTTTATACTTACAAACAATTGTTTGCACTGTTGCTCTTGGAACCTGCAGCTGCTTTGAAATGGCTCCAAGTGACTTTCCTGACTTGTTCAAGTCAATGATTCTCTTTTTCAGATCTGTGCTGAGCTCCTTTGACTTTCCCATTGTAGCGTTTGTGGGTGTTTTTATCCAATGAGCCCTTTTTAAATGGCCTCAGAGAAGTCACCAGCTGTAGTCACTCATGATCACTCACAGGAAGTTAAGAGGTCATGCTATGAAGCTCATGTCATTGACACAACTTTCTAAGTCTCCAAAATTGCTCATTCATGTTGCTGTATGTATATTTTTGACCCAGCAGATTTGGTCACAATTTCAGTTTACCCATAATAAAGTCATAAAAGAACCAAGCTTCATGAATGTTTTTTGTGACAAAGAAGGATCTGTTCCAATCACTATATCAGAGAAAAATCAGAGTAACTGGAAACTCAAGACAGCCATGACATTATGTTCTTTACAAGTGTATGTAAACTTTTGACCACCACTGTATAAAATAAGGGGAAACCATTTTGACGCCAGAGGACAAAAGGTGTATGCAAATCAGGAGGCCATTACAAGAGATAACTAAATCATAATGTAACTTAAACATGATGATGATGATGATGCGCACATTTTCTCTATCCGAAACCTCCTGAAATCAGAATTGACTACCCCCGGTATATTACAAGCTTATGTGTATATGTGACACTCTCTCTGTTTAGGTTTCAAAAATGAACTTACATCTTTTCTTCTTTGCATCTAACAGCTTTTCATTCAACCCCCTGCCTGGTTTAAGACCAGAGAAGACGTCATTACTGTATACTGTTTTCACAAATGAGGATGAGTGGTGCTCACCATGACAAGTAAACTGAGCTTTGTGTCTAAAATGATTGGAGCCGCACTTTCACTCTTTGAGGAATAATTACAATAATAGTTTCATAATTTCTCACAATTGTGTGTATGTGTGTGGGTTTTTTTTTAAGTTAAAAACTGGTTGCATGAAATTTAATAGACATACTGTTGATTCTGCGCTGAAAGATTTTTTTGTTCAGTTTTTGTTCTGAATAGACCGTTGCTATGCAGGCAGCACTGATCATACAGGTTTTCATTAGTGTACAGTTGCTTGAAAATAAGAATTATGATGATTTTGTTTCTTTGTTGTTGTTTTTTTACCTTAGAATGAACCTTTCATATCTACAGACACTGTGGGTACTCCATGGAGTCTGCCATGGGGATTCACCATGTTTCTACAGTAGCCCAGAATGGACAAAATAAAAACTGTAGACAGGGCCTTGCATATTTTTCAGCTGCCACCCTACAGTAGCGTTGTATTAATATTGTATCCTTTACAATTGTCAGGCCCGGACTCAAAAGAGGACTCAGATGCAGAGTTTGGCGGAGAGCTGTTTTATTCAGATCACAAATATCCTCGACTGAGTGAGGCTATGAAAAAAGGCCTAAACTAGGGTAAACAGAAAATCACTCCAAAGGAGGAAAAAATTCTAAGCTACTCTATTTAAGATTAACAAACTCAAATCACTCTCAACGAGGAAAAACAAAAGGCTATGAAACTTAAACTTAAGGCGCTCCAACGAGGCTGAAAAACACTAAGCTATACACAAGGAAACAAAAGGGCTAGACTACAAAGCTACAACAAAAAATCACTCTTTCGAGGAAGGAAAACAAAAGAACACTAGAGCTATGACGCTAGGGCTGTGGGCTATGAACTAAGGCTTAGGTGAACGCTACGAGAGACGAAACACTTTAACACAGGACAAAGGGAGACGCAGACAATATATACTCAGGGTAATGGGGAACAGGTGGAAACAATCAGGGCGGAGAAGACAATCAGACCGGTGACACATGAGGAAGGGCAAGTGACCTGAAACGAGAGGAGAGTTATCTTTTAAAATAAAACAGGAAATGATGAGACATAACAAAAACCCAACTTGACCTCACCGCGGTGTGACAACAATGCTAACTTGTTCATGTCCAGGTCTAATGCTGAACTCTTGTTTATTTCTTTCCACTGGCAAACCGTCACTACTCCTTTTTCTCAACAGTAATACTCCCCCTCTCCCTCCACAGGTGGTGCAGATGGTGTGACGGGATCAAACACTGTGCAGGGGCTGATGGGACTGGAGGCAGACGGTACACCCTGGCCGGGCATCGGCTACGGCAAGCACACCACATATGGCTGAGACACTCTGGTGAGCGTTGTCTGAATTACTACTATACTGCTCCAAACTACCAGCTAACTGAAACTGCACTGCACCCTCCCCGAGGGCCCGCGGTGCCAGATTGGTGGTGATGGCAGTGGAAGAGATGCTGCTGGTGGGTAAAATGCATGTGTGTGTGTGTGTGTGTGTGATGCTCTGAAGCAGTGATGCTGGTCAGTTTCTGACACTGACAGATGGAGCTGATTTGATCTAAAAGTGGTCCTAATCTCTCCCTCTCTCTGGGGTGAAATGGGACAAAGTGGACGAGACAGCCACCACTCATTGGTTGGAACGCTGCAGGAAAGAAAGAGCTCTGAGCTTTTTGTTTGATTTTTCTTTTTTTTTTTTAGCACTCAGACATTTACCAAGTAGAACAAAGTCTGCCGACTCTGGTTTATGTTTGCTCTGTGTGAACAAATTGACTGCTCGAGAGAGTTTAAAGGAAGTCAGAGAAGAAGAACAAGAAGTCCAGTAAAGACTGGGTTTTACCAGCAGTCAGATGGAACATGACATATAACTGAGACTGCACTGTGGTGTTTTGTGTCTGTGACACAGCAAAATAACAAAGTTTTCCATTAATGCAAAACTCCTTTCTTTGGGTTCAAAACTTGTGATGATGCTTTTAGAGTGAAAATCCAGACAAAAAAGGACTATTAGGGAAGTGAATATTTATTTATATTATATCATTTAATAAATAGGTTAATTAAATAAATATTGACCATGTTCCTGTTTAACCTGAATGATCATTAAACTGGACTTTCACTGTGAAATGGTAAGCTTAAATTCACAGACACTCTCCTCAGGTCACTCCTGATGCCCCGATGTAGTCAAATCAAATCAAATCAAATCAAATCAAATTTTATTTGTATAGCCCAAAGTCACAAAGTACATTTGCCTCAGAGGGCTTTACAATCTGTACAGGGAGTGACACCCTCTGTCCTTAGACCCTCGGTTCCAGTGAGGAAAAACTTGCCCACAAAAAACCTTTAACAGGGAAAAAATGTGGAAGAAACCTCAGGAAGAGCCACAGAGGAGGGATCCCTCTCCCAGGACGGACAAACGTGCAATGGATATAATAGTCACATCAACAAACCTGTTGTCGCCTGTTGTTCACTCTTTGCTTTTTCTTTCTGAACAGGTTCATTTAGTCTGCCAGCTGACTTTACAAGGAGCAATGACAGAACGCCAAGCTGTTAATTCTACCCAGACGACAATGGGTGCGACCTGCTTTCCCCGATTTGTCAAGTGGACGCCACAGAGCAAAGACTTCTTGTCTCGTCTACGTAGACTTTACTCTGTATAGTCTTTTTAACTCTGCATCATTCTCCTTCAGATTAAAGACATTGAATTGTCCTTAAACACAGTCACACGTGTATATAAAACCTAAATCTGCTGCTCCACATGCTTTTTTGTCACTGATATAACTCAGGTTTCATGCCCATGCACGCGCTGCACAGTGTAGACCTGTGTAGATCTTTCACAAACACACACACACCCTTTTATTCTATTCATTACTTCAGTGCATTGTAGCATTGTGTCGCTTAAATCCTTCCACCAACGAGCTATTGATGTGGTAAGTTTGGTTGTAGTTATTAAGCGCTGTCCCCTGAGGAAGAATTATTACTATTGTTTTATTATTTTTGATAGCAGTAAGTAATGGCAAGAGGCATAACCCATCAACAAAACTGTGACTACAGGGTCATACTGCTTTTTGTCAGCACCTCTAAGGTGAGACTGGTGACTTTTCTGTGTGTCAAGCACATTATTGGGGTAATCACAGACATTAGACAGTGAGTGAATACTATGTCAAAAGATGGACAGGCCCAGTGGTTCTGATCTGAAAACTTCCCAACCTGGACCTGGAAAATAGTCCAGCACTCATCTATTTGCCAAGGCCTTTCACTTCACTCGTCTCAGTCTTGTTGACTGTCGTGGCAGCAACTGAAACAAAGCCGATGCAGTTGCCATGGGTTATTGACGTGCAGCAGTGAAAGAGAGGCACTTTATGAGTCTGGTATAAAAAGCAAAGCCATCGACTGTTCAGTCAATGACAAGAACACAGTGACCTCAAGGCTCATCTGGAAAAAAATAACTCAGGTGAATTTTGCATCGGAGCTGTTTTTTCTCTGACTTTTTGTCAGGCTTTCATCAGAGCCACTCGTGAAGGATTCTTGTTCTGTCATTACAGAAGAACATATCAAGTAATGATTGATGACCTAGCTTCTACAGTTGCAGTTTGCAAATTTCTCTGTCATGTAAAAAAAAAAATACACACACACACATATATATATATATATATATATTATATATATATATATAATATATATATAATATATCACAGTGAATAGTGGTAAACAATTCATACAGTCAAAAATACTAACAAAAACCAAATTTTCCCTGGAGAAATTCTACAGTTCGGTATGGAGAAGCAAAGGCAGACAGTTTTGCCTGGCAGTCTCCAGCCTGGCCAGCCAGCTTTTGCTTTCACTGAACAACAAAAATATTATCCTCCTGCTGCTTTTGATACAGCACTGTCAATAATTCATAGATGTGCTCCATTCTTTTCCTTAACATAACTCTCATCCCCAGTTCACAATAGGAGCAGGGCTACCGCAGCTATGATGCATTCTTAATGCTATTTATGAGTTTTCTGTGACAGCGGTGTCAGTGTGAGGCCGGCAGACTGGGGTCGGCTACCAGGTCTGAGAGAAACTCAACACTTTTTTTTGTCTTTTCTCTCCCTCAGCATTACTCATGTGTATCATTCTTTTCAGTTTTCCTACTTTGTTTTGTTTTCTCTCTGTCCCTTCATGGTTTCAGCTCATTTTCTTCTCTGTTAATTAGCTTTTATGCTCCCTTACTTGTTAACTTCTTCTTCTTCTCCTTCTTCTTTCCAGAGTCCTCATCCTGTATCCCAGCAGCAGTGCAGGGAGAGAGGGAATGGCCCTAGCAGGGAGATGGAGAGCATTAAATATTGATGAAGAAGCTCTTGCAACAGTATTTTATGTAAGCAAAACCTGCTAGGTATTGTTTGCAGGAGGGCAGCCCAGCTGACAAACACCTCTGGGTGACTAAATCTGGATACTACTAGACACAGACTGATGAGTATCCATGTTTGTTAAAATTGGATAAAGTCAATTCTTTACTGAAGGTTCTTTTCTTTTTTATATATAGACCAACAGGGAATAACGTTACACTACAGATGTGATTTACAGACTTTCCTGGTGGAATGGTGCTAAGTAGAGAACTGACTCAGGGACAAATGATAACGGACTGATGGACAAATAGCTTTAGCTAAGCTACTTCCTAAATTAGTTAAACAATAATTAACAGTTAACTGAATCTGCTGTTGGTAGGCAACACAACCAGGCTTAGAAACCAGGATCCTCTAAGAAGTTGTAGAGCACCTAAGTATGATTAACTCTAACATTAACAACCACAGGCATAAGCCACCATTTTAGATAGCATACCCCCAACTTACCTGAGTGTTAGACAGACAGAAGGACTCTCATAGAAAGAGGTAGAGAACACCGTAAAACATGCAAGGACAGCTTTAGTCCCAGGGCCAAATGGCATACAAGGTCAATAAGACCCATACAGGGTCTGTAAGAGCACCCTTCTTAAAAGAAACCCTTCAATCATCAGCTAGTCAAGGGGTCTTCTGAAAGAGAAGGGAAATGTTTTTTTTTTTGGTGTTGTGGCCAAAAAAACGGATCAATGTTTTTGTAGGCCAATAACTTTGTCAACACATCTGTGCTGAAAGCAGGAATATGTAATTTCTCAGGATGTCTGGAACACACAAATGTCATCTGGCACAAGATACTTGTTGCCGAGGAGTAAAAAGAAAGACCTGCATGTGTTTTTTTCTGTCTTGCCAATGGCTTTGGGTCTGACTGTGCCTCTTCAGACTATATGCACAGCTTTCTTCTTACTTTGTTCTTTCAAGTCCCAGAAGTCACCTAAGGGTATTCAATGCATCTGCCGATGGGCAGGGTGAGAAGACAAAGCACAACGGTGTTTGATGACCTAGACTGAGAACATGTCGATAAACATTGTATGAATGGCTATTAAGTTACAACTGATGTTTATAATACTATGTAAATGGATATATGATGCTTTATAAAACTTATTTAAATATTACTTGAGTGATTGTTTGTAGTCACAAAGTCCATTTTCCTCTGAGGGCTTTACAATCTGTACAGGGAGTGACACCCTCTGTCCTTAGACCCTCGAAATCTGTCATGAATGAGTCTTGATGAATGTTCATGACTACCTGTTGTCTTTTTGTGAGAGATTTTATAATACATTATGTAATTTATAATGAAAAATTGACTTTATTTGAAATGTCTTTGTTTTGAACTATTTAGCTTTATGTGTTACAATTACATAAAAGTTTTATGAGTGGTGATTCAGTGGTAAGCTCTGCTACCTCGCTCTGCTTCCTCCCACAGTCCAAGGACTGGTACTGTAACCTATGGAAGATGGATGTCATGTGTGGTTGGTAAAGGCATTGGCAAAATAACTATTATTCTAACATTACTGATATTTATATTCATGGCCGAGAAACTCTCTGTACATCAGATAACATCCTTTTTAATGACAGATCTGACAGACTTTTTTTTATACAACCTCAAACTCTCCATACATGTATTCACCCGTTTTCTACCAAAGACACAAACAGACACAAATGTCAAGCTGTATGTTTTGAAGCAGTGCTGTGTATGAAGTCAGACATTTCAGCAGGGAGAACACACTTCATTTGAGATGTATATTTCATGTTTTGCCTCACAATGTTTTTTCTCCTATTTTTGTTCTACAGTGGAATATTTCTTCTCTTCTCTCTCTCTCTTCTTTCTTCTCTCAGACCAGGGTATGTGCATTGAGTTTGGGAAATATACAGTAGGTGTTGTAGCTGTCTGACATGTTTTGTTATTGGTTTTATTATTTTTTTATTTTTTATTTTTTTTACTGCTGGCTCTGAGGTTTCCGATTGTGGTAGGTTGGGGGACCTCCCTTTGTGCAATACTTACAGAATGTTATCAAGAACTGGCACAGTTGCCATGAAATTGGTATGAAATATGATGTGCACACAAAATATTTTAAGACCTTCACCCTGTCTTCTTGTGCCAAGAGAGGGTGGAGACGAGTTTTTATGACATGGGTATCCATGTGATCAAATCAAATCATCCATGTGATGACAAATAACAAAAAATAACAAATAACAAAATCTGCTGTAGATATTTACAACGATGAATTTTTGTGAACTGCTGAAATTTCAGAGCACAACTGTCAGGCCAGAATTTTCACTTTGAGGTGGACCACTTTCCAATGTGGACAACCCATTAGCTTTTGTTTCCAACAGTGTGTAGAGCAGACATGCACATATCTGTGCATAATAAATGTATGAGGCATTCCAATCCAACTAGCCTATAGCAACTACCTACTATATAACTACTGAACTCGTTGAAAAGTATGATTTTGATGGATGGATAAGGAGGACATCCTACTTTTGTGCCATGGATACAGTACACCTGTGCTATAAATGTGCCTTAAAGCTATATACATTAATCAATAATTTCATAATAAAAATGGTTCAAATTGCTATTTGTATGTGAAAGATGTCATTATTAGTGAACCACAAGTGAATTCTGCACTTCCTCTCAGCTCTGCAGAGAGTTTCAGTGTCTTTAACCTCAATTACAATTCCTAAGAGCCCTGAATAGTTATGATGGATGGAGGTTCAGTGGCTTTGATTTATCATTGGAAAACATCATGACTTTTGTTTTGTCAGCATTCAAAACAAGTTTTAAATCATACATGGTGAGTTGTTCAGTCTTATGACAACTCTTTATAATTAATAGTTAACAGTTATCATGTTTTATTAGTTAGATTGCAGTCTGATAATGAAGCGCAGTATCCTTGCTGTGTTAACAAGACAGGTGGGGATGTTACATATGGCTTGTTTGAGAATCCAGGCATCATTTGGCTCACCTCAGGTCACATGAATTATAAGTTATGTCTGTTTTATTCTGGCACCAGCTGCTCCTATTGAAAGTTTGCATTAGTGTAAACTTAGACGTTATGTGCAGCCCTTTCTGATGAGGAACTGAAGCTACGCTCTGTTCAAAGATACCAAACCAGACTCTTTTGACAAAAACAGCAGTTTCACCAGAATATTTTGAATGAACCAAGACAGTTGATACGTTTTATTATGCTCATGTTTAAATAATGTGTGTACCACTGTCCTGCTGCCATCCTAGTGTTAAACCACTCAAAAATCCCTCCTGACATGCTCAGAAAGAGTGATAAATGTGGAAGATGCTGCCTCCCATACAGCAACCTTTGATTCGGCTGTTTTTGCTTGTTGGCTGCCGATGCCCTCGAGATCAATGAAGATAAACTTGCAAAATCGGATTAAATACCAAGTTGTTTGTGTCACTTTAGTCATGCAGCTGTTTAGGAGCACAGCCGTGTCAAACAGAAGCTACTTACAAATCAGTTTGTAGCCATTTTATACAGTGTGGCAAAATGAAAATATGAAACACGATGTGCTTGTTCAAACTTTATAGCTGCAGGAGCTTCACAGGCACAAACAGAGCCTCTTACAGCAGCACAATTGGTCAGAATACATCAGAGCTTTGAGTCTTGGACTGAAAATGGCTGCCTCTTCCATTTGCATTTTGATGTGTCTGCCTGAAGGAGGCCCTCAAAACTCTTATTACAGCCCATCTCCTGCACATGGCTGCAACACACATACACACATTGTGTGCAAGCAAACACATACAGCACTTCAAAACCACTAAGACACATGCACTGTGAAGCATTGAGCAGACATCTTGTAAATGCACACACTCAGAAATACACCAGGAGAAGCACACACACTTCCAAATGTATTGGCAGGACTTACACACAATGCAAATCACGAGCATTCACCAATGCAACTATGCAATACAACACAGACACACACACACAGCCTCCAAATCTTTCAGAGACTCTCATGCAGTGTGTATTTGTTCCTCGCTTAAGGAGCTGTCCATTCCCTCCACTCCTTGCCACTCTATTCAAAATCATTCATGTTACACTAAGATTTAGCCACTTACTGCATTTTCATTTTAACCTTTAACCTGTTCAACCTGTATGAAAGTTATATGAAGTAGGTGTCAGGCTCTGCACACAGAGAGAGGTTATGGGTGGCTGTGGCTTGGAGGTAGAGCGGGTCGTCCACTAATCAGATAAACGGCTCCTCCAGTCTGCATGTCGAAGTGTCCTTGGGCCAGATACTGAACCTCAAGCTGCTCCTGAACACCGTGCCATCAGTGTGTGAATGTGTATGAATGGTTAGCTCCTCAAACTGATGAGCAGTTGGCACCTTGCATTGCAGCTAATGCCATCAGTGTATGAATGTGTGTGAACGGGTGAATGAGATATGTAATGTAAAAGAGCTTTGAGTGGTCAGAAGACTAAAATGGAGATATAGTACAGACATTTACCATTTATGGTTTATTTTATAAACCAGGCCACTTCCTTATAGTTGTGATTTCCACTTAGAATGGGAGGGGGGTGCCATGTCCCTTTTACCTTTGTTGGCTTTCCCCAATAATAATATCTTTTTTCCTGACCTTGCTTGAGTGCAGACGCTTCACTCTTTTGCTCTCCGCTTTACTCTGCTTTACTGTTTTTTCTATTATTGTAATCCTTTCCTTTTGCAAACATTTTTTTGGAAAGCGGATCCTGGATACCTATATCACTGGTAGTTTAGTTACCGAAGACTGCCACTTTTATTTTAATCTGTTTTATTTTGAGAGCGTGGCCTATCAGCAGCACAAGCCTGCACTATCGTGACTGGGACTGAGGAGCTCAGCTAACAAAAGCTAATTAGCAGCAAGATGCCTCCCTTTTCCACGGATGATTACCACAAACTGCTTCAGAAGATAGCAGTACTGGAAACTAAAATTCATCGGCTCGAAGTGAATGTGGAGGTAAATGGACAATATGGGAATGAAACCACTCTGCCGATGTCCCAAAATAGTGAGAAAAAGCAGGCTAACAGAAAGCTAATTAGCACCACAAATATGCAGCAGGAGCCAGGTGTAAACGGCACTAAATCAACAACTCCTTTCTGGAACTCTCTCGGTGCAAAGCCCAGGCATCACAAATTGCCTCCCTCAGATATGGGAAGACGGTTAACAGGCAGAACCCAGCACCCGGAGACTCATGATGACACTGAGTGGCCTGCACTGCCATCAAACAGGAATACATCTTCAACCCCGCTACCAAGGAGAAAACAACCATGGACTGGAAGTACAACAAAAACAAAGAGCAAATTGCCCCAAGACACAGGGATTCTACTAGAGAACAGATTTGCGCCACTTTCCCAAAATCCTGACTCCCCAAAAGAAAGCTCATCTTCCAGCGCAAGAGAAAGGTTTGAGGCTAAATCATATGCTAAAAGGCCACAGAAAGACCTAACGACTGGGCCTGAAACTCTGATAGTGGGTGACGGAGCTGTGGGTGAGATAAAACGCTTTTGCAGCAAGAAAAACACGAAAGTACTCTGTTTTACCAAAGATATGGTGTCTGATATTTCAAAGAAGATCCTGACGATTGCTACTGAGCATCCAACAGTTAAATCACTCATCATACACACAGGAGCCCTTGATGTTGTGAAGCAACAGTCGGAGGTATTAAAACGGGACTTTGTTGATCTGATGAAGAGAGTCCAATGCCTAAATACTGAGATGTTTTTCAGTGGACCTCTACCAACAGTTCGGCGAGGAGATGAGCGATTCAGCAGGCTGATGATGCTAAACAGATGGCTCAAAGATACATGTGCTACTCAATCAATAAACTTTGTTGACAATTTCAACATCTTTTGGGAACGCAGGCACCTCTTTAAGGCAGATGGATTTTGCCTTAACAGATCAGGAGTACAGCTGCTAAGCTCCAACATTTTTTTTATTTTCTGCGTCAGACACCAGCAGCCACTGCCAAGGACCAAAGACAAGACAATCCAAAACAACAGATAAGGCGGCGCTCTCGTGAGGGCGCTGAGATTAGGACTGAACAGGGAGGACAGCAGACCCAGAAAGAACCGGCATCATCATTATTCTCACCCCAACAAGTGGAGTCTCCCCCAGCCCCAACAGGGGACACCCAACCTCCACCCCCCCAGACCCCACCCAGCCCCCAACTCTCTCCATTCAGTCTGGACGACTCCCCACTTCTGGATTTCACAGACAGGATGAAGAGTCTTGTCAATATGGGAATCCAATTAACACCACGCCAAAATCCCCTATTTTCTCCCCTTAAGCTACCACACCGTCCAGCCCCAACTATTCCACCTCGGAAACAACCCTCGACTAAAAGTCACCGAGCCCCCCCACCTCCTTTGAATCATCATATCTGTGAGTCTGACTGATATGTGCCGGGTCCAGGCTGCAATACTGATATAAATGATCTTCACCAGGAAAAGTCAGAGCCCTATGGAGTGCAGATACCCTTCTCAATCCCTGTGATGACAGGTAACAGAAAAGTGGTTAAACTGATGAGAAATAAAAAGGGTTCATTTAAATCTGCCAATCTACTGAGTATAGCATGTCAACCACGAAACTTACCAGTGTCTCCTGTTATCCCCACAAGGATAGCCCTACTCAATATCAGATCACTAGTCAACAAACCACTGATAGTAAATGACATGATTATGACCTATAATCTAGACTTTTTACTTCTTAGTGAAACATGGCTGACTGAATGTAGTTGTGCTACCATTCTTAATGAGGCAGCGCCAACAAATTACAGTTTTATGAGTAAGAGTCGAAATGGCAAGAAGGGCGGGGGTGTTGCTGCCATTTTCAAATCAGTATTTCAGTGCAAGGACATTACATTTGGTGATTTTAGTTCTTTTGAATATCTCTGTTTTTTAATGAAGGGTGATCCAAAAGTCCTTTTTCTAATCATTTATAGACCACCAAGATACTCAGGAAAATTTATTGATGAGTTTGCTGATCTGATGTCAGTTATCTGCACTGACTACAACTTTTTTATCGTAACGGGATTTTAACATTCACATAGACAACAACATGGATACTAATGCCAAAGACTTCTGTTCTCTACTTGACACCTTTGGCCTTGTCCAACACGTGAAAGGGCCCACACACACTCGGGGACACACTCTAGATCTGGTTACAGTGGTCCCTCGTTTATCGCGGGGGATACGTTCTAAAAATAGCCCGCAATAAACGAAATCCGCGAAGTAAGTTTTACAATTATTATACATGTCTTAAGGCCATAAAACCCCTAACCACACACTTTTATACACCTTTTTACACGCATTTTGTACAGTACTTCCTTAATCAGGACGCAGTGCGGTTCTCCCTTAGCCAATTTAGGACGCAGAACACAATGCGCGTTCATACTGTACAGTACGCAGTAAAAAAAAAGCATGCAAAATTACACTGATAAAAATCCGCGAAACAGCGAGTCCGCGAAAAGTGAACCGCGATATAGCGAGGGACGACTGTATCTCTAAAGGTGTTGACATTTCTTCTGTTGTTGTTAAGGACTTGGCTCTTTCTGATCATTTCTGTGTGTTCTTTGACTTACAGATAATTCCAAACATTCAGATAACCTCTCTGTCTGTTAGGAAAAGGTACATAAATGAGAATACTAGTGCTACGTTTATGGAGGCTATAGCAATGTCACCAACTGTGAGCGCAGAGACAGTTGATGAACTCCTCGATAATTTCAACTGGAAAATCTCAAATGTCATGGAGGCTGTTGCACCTATTAAAACTAAGATGACCTTGAGTAGACAGAGATCACCATGGAGGAACACTATGACAGTAAAGGCATTGAAAACAGAATGCAGGAAAGCAGAGCGTAAATGGAGAAAAACTAAACTTCACCACGACCTCTATAAACAAAGTCTCAGTAATTTCAACCATGAGTTAATCAAAGCTAGACAGCAACACTTCTCTAAAATTATTAATAAGAACATCAACATCACTCGCACTCTGTTTGCTATAGTTGATAAGCTTACAAACCCCCCAAAAGAGATAGTTTCAGAATTCTCTTCAAAAGAAAAATGCAATGAATTTGCTCACTTTTTCAATGAAAAAATCTAATCTATAAGGTTAAATATCAACACAAATCTACAAAATGATAAAGTGATAAAGCTATTGTAAAATCTGTCCAAACAGATCAGCAGCAAATAATAAATTGCTCACTTCAATCAGGCACGTTTCCTAAACCCCTAAAAGTAGCTGCCATCAAGCCACTCTTAAAAAAGCGAACGCTGGATACTT